>NC_136012.1:27644581-27807081 GCF_048128805.1 Centroberyx gerrardi
ATTTTCTTGTCTTTTTTCTCCCTCTCCTCTTTCTTTCGTTCTCCCCATCTGTTTCTCTCAATGCACTCGTTCTCTTTCTTTCTTTCTCTCTAACGCTCTCCCTCTATTTTCATTTAGTTTGTTCATCTTTCTTTCTTTCTCTTCCAACTCAATCTTCTTTCTCTTCATCACCTCTTTCTATTTTTATTCTCACTCCTCCATCCTTTCGCCCTTTATTTTTCTCTAATTCACTCTCTTTCTTTCTCACCCTTTCTATTCCAACTCTCTCTATTTTTATTATTTTTCGTCTTCCTCACTTTCTTTTTCTCCCCTTTCTTTCTCTTCCAACACATTTGCTCTCTTTTCTCTCCCTCTTTCTCTCCTTCCTCTCCTCTTTTCTCTCTCCCTCTTTATCCAATGCACACACACTTTCTTTATCCTCCTTCCTTATTTTTTTCTCTCTTCGAAAACATTTTCTCTTTTCTTTCGTTCTTTCTTCATTTTGTTTCTCCCTCCTCCAGCCTCTCGCTCTTTTCTTCATTTCTCTCTCTCTTCCAACACTTTTCTTTTTCCTTCTTTCTCCCTCTTTCTTTCTCTTCCAACACATTCCCTATTTTCTTTCTCTCCTTCCTATTTTCATTCTTGTTCCCAAAGCGCTCGCCTTTCACCTTCCTCTCTTTCTTTCTTCCACCCTCTTTTTTCTTTCTCCTCCAACACGTTTTATCTCTCCTCTTATTTATTTATTCACTCCCCCTTTTTTCCTTTCTTCTAACACTTTCTCTCTCTCCTTTCTCTGTTTTCATTCTGACTCCTTCACCCTTTCTCTCCGTCTTTATCTCCAATTCTCTCTCTTTATCTCTCTTCCCCTTTTTCTTCCAACACTTCTCCTTTATTTTGCCCTCCGTCTTCCTCTCCAATGCACTCTCTCTTTCTTCCTCTCCACATTTTCTCTCTTCTGTCTTTTTCCTCTCTCTTCTTTATTTCCATCCGCTCTTCGCTTTTATCTTCAATTCACACTCTCTTTCTTCTTTATCCTCGGCCCTTTCTCTTCTTTCCCTCCACTCCTTTCTCTCTTTTTTTCATTCTAACTCCTCCACCCTTTCTTTTCGTCTTTATCTCCAATTCATTGTCTTTTATCTCTTCCCCTCCTTTTTTTCTTCCAACATTTTATCGTCTTCCTCTCCAACGCACTCCCTCCTTCTTTCTTCCATCCTCCTTTTTCGTTTCTCCTCCAACACGTTTTATCTCTCTTCTCTTTCTGTCTTCCTCCCCCTTTTTTCTCTCTCTTCCAACACATTTTCTCCAATTCTTTCTTCTCTGCCTTTCTTTCTCCTCTAACACATTTTCTGTCTTCTTTCTCTCCCTCTTTTCTCTCCTTCTATTTTCATTCTTGCTCCCAAACATCTCGCCCTTCATCTTCCTCTCCGATGTGCTCCCTCTTTCTTTCTTCCATCCCTTTTTCCTCTTTCTTCCAACACCTTTTATCTCTCTATTTTCATTCTTACTCCTCCACCCTTTCTCTTTGTCTTTATCTCTAATTCATTCTCTTTTTATCTCTCTTTCCCCTCCTCTTTTCTTCCAACACCTCCTTTATTTCATTCTTACTCTTGCCCTTCATCTTCCTCTCCAACGCACTCCCTCCTTCTTTCTTCCTCCCTCCCTTTTCCTTTCTCTTCCAACACATTTTCTCCAATGCTTTCCCCCCCTCTTTTTTCCAACACATTTCCTGTCTTCTTTCCCTGTTTTCTCTCCTTCTATTTTCATTCTTGCTCCCAAACGTCTCGCCCTTCGTCTTCCTCTCCGATGCGCTCCCTCTCTCTTTCTTCCATCGCTTTTTCCTCTTTCTTCCAACACCTTTCCTCTCTCTATTTTCATTCTCACTCCTCCTCCCTTTCTCTTCGTCTTCATCTCCAATGCACTGTTTATCTTTCTTCCCCCCATTTTTCTTCCAACACTTCTCCTTTATTTCGTTCTTCCTCTCAAACGCACTCCCTCCCTCTTTCACGTTCAATCTCTTTCCTCTTCCTTTCTTCCTCCCCTTTTTTCCTCTTTCTTCCAACACTTTTTTCTCTCTCCTTTCTCTCTCTATTTTCATTACGACCTTTCTCTTCACCTCTATCTCCAATGCACTCTCCTTTTATCTTTCTTTCTTTCGCTCTTACTCTCGCCCTTCGTCTTCCTCTCCAACACACTCCCTCCTTCTTTCTTCCAGCCCCTTTTTTCCTTTCTCCTAACACATTTTATCTCTCTCTCTCTTTCCTCCTCCCCCCTCCTCTCTTGTTTTGCCCCCCACCCCCCCACCCCACCCCCCTCTCTCTCTCTCTTCTGACACATTTTGCTCTCTTCCCTTCTTCTTCTTCTTGTCGGGACGCAGCGACACAGCGGCGGTGGAGGTGAAGCCGGTGGAAGGAGAGAGAGAGGAGAGAGAGAGAGAGAGAGAGAGAGAGAGAGAGAGAGGAAAGAGAGAGAGGAGAGGCTTGTCTTAGCGTGCCATCTGTCCTCGGCGCTGACGTTGGCTCTAATTACTGCCTCTCCCCTGGCTAATGCTGCCTCATTAGGCCGCCGGAGCATGTGCAGCCGACACAAGCGCCGCCGAGAATTTGCACTAAGAAACGCAAGCCTGAGCCATTATGGGATCAGGAAATCTGTCTGGTGCGAAAGGCAATTCACACCAGCGGCTAAACGCTCATTTTGCTTCTCTCTCTCTCTCTCCCCCTCTCTGTCTCTCTCTCTCTCTCTCTCTCTCTGTCTCTCTCTCTCTCGTCTGGCTTGGAAGGATTTCGGAAGCCTAAGTCCAACCACCAAAACAAAAGAGTCAAGGAAGAGTCCTGCTCCAACACTCATTACACGCGTGCAAACACCCGGCTTCCACTGATACGGGTTTTTGAAGGCCGATACCGATGTTTACATTTCTGTCTTGAAGCTGCTGATAGCTGATATTTTGTGCTGACATTCAGTATCTTTAAATTTGACCATTTGTGTGCCCAAATTATTGTAAATATTCAGTGTTTCCCCCCAGGATTTTCTTCTCATCAGGGTGGAAAAGCCTCTGAAACATTCAGAGCATCATGGGACACTAAAACTCTCCGCTGAAAACCAGACTGATTAAATTCTGTTAGTGTCAGCAGCTCTTTAAGGCAGAGAGACACCTATCGAATGGTAGAGAAACTCTGGGAGACGTTACTGCCTTTAAATGAAGAGTTCATTTACAGAAAGCATTGATGAGCAATTAAATGAATAAATAAAATGTGTGAAGAAAATCAAACATCACTGCAGGTTTTTCTGTATCTGTGGTCAGGAGGAACCTCTGTCACATCAGAGGTGATGATATCTGATATTTAATAAAAGGACAATATCAGCCCCATATATTGGCATGTTGATATATCAGTCTAACCTTAGCAAACACACACACACACACACACTCAAGCTCTGACCTCAAAGCTTACAATTTGCTTCGTGCATGGTCTTTTTTTTTTTTTAATCTGTATTTATGTCCTTTGTTGCTCTGTAAAGCAAACCTGTTTTGTTACAAACACGAAAAACACTGAGTATGCGCCATATGCTGTATACAGTATATACACAATATACATGCCTATATACTGTATGTATACCATACAATAAATGCATGTCTTTGTATGTGAGCCTGCATCTTCCCAGCAAACAGATAGACGCTGAACAGACGGCCTGCACTGACGCTGAAACCCGTGGAAACACAGCGCCAAAATGAAAGATGAGACGTCTGCAGTCCAGAGCTGCTGCCTGCATCGATCTGTAGAAATGGGACCTAAAGATGTTTCTTATGTTTTCCTTTATTTGACAGACACAGGAGAGAGAGAGAGAGGAAAGTTTGGGAGAGAGAATCAGGATGACGTGACAGAAGTCCTCACTGGGACCCAAATATCTTTCTGATATCTCCAAAACTGTTTCCATAGCTGGTTTAACATGAAGTCTTACCATGCCATAATTGCAAAATTTGTACTCATTAAAGTTGATGTTGAACTTGGCCTCCTGCACGCTGCTGTCCGTCAAAAGCTTCCTGGGTTACTGGCAGGCTGGGAAATCACCGCTGGACACCGGCCAAACTGTTCCCTCTGGCAGCTAACCAAGCTCTGTTTGGATTTTTCTATCCTAAAAATCTAGTTTGCTGGGTAAATAGTGAAAGTGGATTTACTGCTGGAGTGTCTTTCCTTGCAGCGCCTCAAGTTTCCAGCCCGGTGATGAATCATCTGACAAACTGTGAGATAGAGATCAAGCTGTTTCTTGTATCTGCATTGTGGTTTCCTCTGGGTTTCTGACAGCAGTAAATCTGACTGTGGGAATCGATAATTGCAGTGTATCAGCGACAGACGTCTGGTGTCGGGACCTGTAAACCGTCCTGAAGCCGTCTGAAGCCATTGTTAACCGAGGATGTTCAAGACAAGCGCTGTGGCAACACGGTTAACCAGAGAAAACACAACAAAAGAGCAGGAGATGCTTATCGCTCAGACGCAGATCGTCGGGGATGTGGGGAGGAAGAGGTGTTAGTCATGTGACGGTGAATAATCAGCGAGACGCTTAGCAGCGCCGGAGAAATGAGGAGGAGAAGCTCTTCCAATGCAAACACAAACCTATTTATTCAAGGTGACAGTTAACGCTGCAGCATGCAACCGCACATTAAAATAACAACGGAGTCTGGGTTGTTTTATCTCTTAAGACTTTCACTCTCTGGCCTTTCTGCATCACTTGGTGTTTTTGTCTAGATGATCTTTGTCTTTCAGCCTTGTGAAGAGCTTTGTAACTAAGTGTTGTGTGTTTAAGGCCTTATATAAATAAAGCTCCCCTTGTTTTCAAGCATTTTGCCCTTTTCTCCACACTTCACAGTTGTTCCTCATAGTTGGATAGTTCTACTTAAACACTCATAATATTCTCCAAATCTGTATATTTGTTTATTTTCTCTATAACTGACCTCCAGAGCTTCCCATCAGAGCAGACAGAGATCATACTCCGAAATCTGTATTTAACAAACTGGATGGGTGCCACACTCTCTATTGAAAGTCATTTTTATTCATCTAGAGCAGTGGTTCTCAACATGGGGTCCGGGGACCACTAGGGGTCCTTGAGGGGGTTCCAGGGGGTCCACGGAAAATTGATGAATTGTTAAACTTCAGCATTATTTCTCTGTTATCTCTCTACCTACGATACAGATAGTCATGGAATTCTGTACAAAATCATATCTGACAATAAAAATATTCTCAGATTTGGGTCCGAGAAACAAAATCTCATCAAATGGGGTTCTGTGGCTCTAATGTGGACTAAACTAGAGGTCCTGGATATGAAAAAGGTTGAGAATCACTGATCTAGAGAATATTAATCCATTGTATAATTCCAGACTATGTTTGTAGTTGCTTCTGTTGTTGGACCTCGTTTTCCTCTGTAGCTAAATGTCGGTTTTCACATCGTCACTGTCGGGTGAAAGCTGTATTTGTATCTCCAGTCAACTTTTCAGGAACGAAGAAGAAAAACAGCCTTGTGTTTTTTAGCTTGACTCAAGTGTGGTTTTTGGAATTTTGGAATCCTTCAACTGAAGTTAAAAAATGAAAATCACCAAAAGGACCCAAGCGCAGGACACGGACAGAGTGGACAGAGTGGTGTTGTGAAGGAGGATCTGGATGAGGGGCTGATGGCAGGGAATGGGAATCCGGTGGCAGCAGGGGGGAGTGATGGTGAGGAGGAGCGGGGCTTGGCGTGAGCGTGGGATGAGGGGAAGCGTGGCAGGCAGGGGGAGCTTGGAGGCTAGGAGGTTGCTAGCAGGCAGGCAGGGAGACAAGCAGGAAGACGGGCAGGCGGGTGATGATCCTGGGACACGAGAGACGGCTGGTTAGTAACATGAAACACGAAGAGACAAAATCACTAGGAGTTGGCCTTGAAGCGTATCTACCACTGAGGTTGAAACAACAATCTGGCGAAGAATGGTTGAAGAGCCGGGGTAGATATACTGCAGGTAGATGAGCCGATGAGAGGCAGGTGAGCAGACTGGGAGAGGTGATGAGCCGACTGCAGACAGGTGAGCAGGATGAGCAGAGCTGGGAGCCAGGAGAACGAGGACGGGAGACCACGCCCACGCTAATACACACACAAACAAACAACATAGACAGAGAGAGAGACAGACAGGGGAGCACTGGGAACACAGGGAAGGGGAAACACAAGGAAACACTAAGGAGTTACGAGGTTTTTTCACATGACAGCAGCGATATACTGCTTTAATAATTTGTTGTGTCATGTTTAATGTGAGCAAACCACCAATGAAACTGACTGTGATTGTTTAACCCTCTAGACCCCATAGCGCCTGAGAGCGCCCGTTCTATATTTCACTATAGCGCCCAAGAGCGCCCGTCATTTTTAAATCGTTTAAAATGTACCAAAAACTGAAAATCAAGTTATCAGCTTTGTTTTATATATACTTCAAGTTGTCATCGATGAACCGGAACCGGAAAATTTAGCTGGTGACACTGAGACGTTTGATTTTCCCGGGTTTAGTCGTCCTCCACCGGTAGATCTAAAAATGGCTTCGCCGGCTAAGCGTCACGCTTTTAAAACCTTCTGGAAGCTGTCAGATTGTGCTGTGAGACAGAACCTGACCCGCCGTATGTAGTGGAAAGTTACGAAGACATTGTGAGTTTAAGTCTTTTGATGGAAATCGCTTGTTCTTGTTCGATAAAACAAGACACAAGATCACCTTCACTAAACAGCGGGACCTACCTGCTCTCACCGCCGGAGACGGACGCTGTTTTCCGGGAGGCGGTGCGCCGAAGAGTCGGTAGGAGGACTGGCCGGGTCGCCGCGACTTTTATCCATATAAGTTTGGCAACTTTTTCCATATTTGTTTGGCGACTATTATTGTCTGATCTTATTACTGTGTGGGTTGAGGCACTGGAGGTTTTGTATGGATTTTGAAAGCTTATCGTTAGCCAAGATACGAAGGATCTGTTTTGTTGTCATACTGTGAATGACACTGAAGGAGACGCCCTGCATCGCCTTGCCATGTATTTGGTACCAATTTAAAGGGAAAGTTGTTTTTTTAAATGGAAAAACTTGTCATTGTCAATTTCTTTTTTATTTCTGAGATATAGCTGTTTGTTTGGAATGAGCAAGAAAGTGAACTGCAGCAACATTCTAGAACTCTACTGGGGTCTAGAGGGTTAAGCAGAGTATTAGTTAGTTTATTGTGACATCACTGATGCTGCCTGCTGGATCAAACGCTTCCAGAGGATCCACTCTTCACTGCGGAGGGAGTCGGACTCAGGTAAGACTGATGGAAACCTTGTTTCTCCTAAATGTTTCTCCAACTTTTCAGCAACTAAGAAAAACAGTCTTGTTTGGCAGAAATGAACTTGAACTTGTCAGCAAACCCAGGATAATGGGGCACCTTTATCATCTGGATATACAAGTTCTCAATTCAACAAATCGTGACCCTTATCCTTCTGAAGCTCCGCCCAATCACATGTCAAAACACAACTTGCTCTTTAGGTTATGACAACAGCTAGCTAGCAGTTTCCCCTTGCCCTTGGCTAGCAGTTAAGGCTACAGTAGGCCTGAGCTGCTTTTGTAGGCTATGTAAGATGAACTTGAGAATATAGCTGCATCCAAACATTGGTGTACCGAGAGTAGCCGCCATAATTTCCACTTCTTGTAGGTAAGAGGTCTTTTTCTGAGGTGAGTTGGAGGTGTGACAAATACTCACAAGGGTTCAAATTATTTTTGAAGTGGCAGCCAATCACAGCACTCGAGCTGCTTTGGCTCAAATACTGTATGTGAGTACAGCTGGCTGACCAGAGTAGTCAGAGTAGTTGGTGTTGACGTACTCAGCGTAAGCCAGGGGTCTCTTCCTGTGTGGAGAAGATTTCCCACCAGTGAGCAAGCTGACAGCAGAATTTAATTTGCACAAACAGGAGAATCTGGTGGAGATGAGACGCGACGCTCTGCTGCAGCATCACTTTGTGCTTTAGGCTGAGAAGACGACAGGAGTTTTATATAAATATCTTGCCTAGTGCAGCTTTAAGTTCTTGGTTGACAAACTGATCACACTTTGACAAAGCAGATGCTGTATATTGTAGAGATATTGAATGGTGAAATTTATACCCCCCCCCAAAATGTATATATACATCATTTTGGGATTATTATATCTGTGTTCATTAGTATGAATGGCTCTCCCCGGCAGGATGATGGACCCAGATCAGAGTAAGGGTGAAGTTTGTCCCTCCAGTCTGTCCATCACTGTGATCAGGGCTGCAGATCTGCAACCGAAGACCTTCAGCGGCGGCACCAACCCGTACGCCGTGCTGCAGCTGGGAGAAACCACACTGAGCACGCCCGTCCTGCACCATACCCTGACGCCGCGCTGGAACTCCGTCTTCACGTTTCCCCTGCCGGCTCAGCAGCCACGGGGAGCCGCCGCCGCCGCGGTCGGCGAGACAGATACTGACGAACCGCCGGTGTTCAGTCTCACCGTCATCCATCAGCGGTCGTTAGTCGCACTGCGGGCGCACAAGTTCCTGGGCATGGTCAACCTGCAGCTGGATGACATCATCAGGAAGTACAACGGCAAGAAAATGTGAGTGACTTGAGAGAAAACACTCTCTTTTTCTTTGCATTTTTCTTGAGAAGAAGTCGGAATTCCTGACTTTCTGACATCTCTGGAACGCAGCATTAGAGGAAAGTGGTTTGGAGGAATATATCATTGGTGGGCTCCTCCCATCACTTTTACTTGGTTTAATTACAGTATTTGTTCTATATAACATAGTACTACTTAGGAAGTATTCCCTCTGGTGGCATTTATCCCGCACCATCCATATGTTCATTATTCCTACTTAAGAACTAATTGAGGTGATATGAGGATGGCGGCCAACTAGCAACGCTGGGCTACTGACCAACATCCTTCAGTGCCAAAAGTTGCTATATGTATGTTCCTGTGTGCTGAAATATACTTAGATCACGGTGATTCATTAATGTTGATATGGAGGTTTCATTCCAAAACGCTATATATACATCATTAATTAAAGATCAGGATTCAATATCTCTAAATAGTAGATGATTTACTGTGAAAACATTTCATACTTTTGTCAACCAAGGACTAAAAACTGTAATAATTTGTGAAAAACTGTAATAATTTCGTTTTTGCATTTTTTGCTATCAAGCATTTTGTAAGAGTAGGTGTTTCAAATGGTTTTTAACTTATTTTGGAATGAAACTCTTCTACTGTTTGCATTTATTGTGACTGTCTGGATAGAAGCATTGGCTAAATGCCTAAAACCCAACAGTAATAAACCTCCATACTTACATACCTACATAACTCAAGAAGAAGAAGAAAGAAACACCATCATCATCTGTTTATTTTTTCAGGTGTTTTGAGCTTCAGTCCAAACCGGGGAAGAAGCATAAGAGCCGAGGGTTTGTTGAGCTGAGCTTCAGCCTGGCCGGAGAAGCTCCACCGGCCTCGGCCCAAACCCGCGGCGACCTCGCATCGTCCGCGGTCCGTCCCCAAACCGCCACCGCCACCTCACCGCTGCTCTGGCCGCGCGCCCGGACGGAAGCGGCAGCAGCCCAAATCCAGGCCGACGCCCACACCGCGACGTCAGGCCGAGCGCAGCCAAACTCCCACCGCCGCCGGCGTCCGCAGCCCACGTCCAACCACATCATCTGGGAGGACGCTGGGCTCTGCCCACCGGCGTCTGTTCAGGTCAGACCTCAGACTCCCACCATGACGGCCAAAACAGAGATCTGAGGGGGGGGAGGGGGGGGGTGAAGGAGGAGCGGCCTCCCTCCACTTTGTTGGAACAAATTATCCCATGTGTCGATACGCTGTCGAACAATTGTAGCGCTTTGATCCAAGATGAGACATGAGACATCCAGAGACACCTACTCTTAAAAATAAATAAACCATTGGTAGCATGAAATTATGACAAATCATGGCACTTTTCAAAGGATGGCAGGCAGCGAGAGTTTAGAGGAAAGTGGGAGAGAATGGGAAAAAATGTCATTATTATGTGTGTGTGTTTGTGTGTGCGCCACCTTCCAGCACAAATTATTAAATTCACAATATAGAAAATGTGATAAAAAGGAACAGTTTACCTGCCTGCCACCACCTCTCATTAAATCTAATTAAATCTAATGAAATAAACTGATGACACTTCCTCTGCTCTTCACACATTAAAACCAGCCAACATGCACTCCCTCTGATCTTTAACTCCAGTCTACCTAAAACAGACCGCCCAATAGTTATTTTTGAATCATAATTAACCTGTAAATACAAACACAATACAAGCCTGCGTGTCTCTAACCGGCTATTTTAGGAAGGATTCGGTCATCCGAGTGTCAGATTTAGTTCATGCGCTCAGTGGAAGTCTCTATAAACAGGAGTGTGAGTCAGGCAGCAGGTGTAGGGTGAAACATTACGGCTCAGATCGGGCTCTGGGATCTGGTTTTCGTGGACGTATGAAGTGACTGGACGCTCGTCATTGTGTTTGCAGCCGGGTGTCGGCGAGCGGGAGCCAATCCAGCCATCTTGTGTGGAAAATTTCGGACTGGGCACGAGCTCGCCATCTGCAGCGCCAGGCCGTCAGCCGCCAGCAGCCAAGCCCGGCCGCCGCAGACCCGCTGCCGGTGAGAAACCATCGATCGCTTTTTATCTATCGGGGGGGAGGAGGAGGGAGGGAGGGAGGAGAGAGAGCTTGATGCAGCAAAACTTCTCAAGCATTTCATGTTTGCATTGTTTGACTAGTCATGACTAGAATTTACACTACCAGTCAAAAGTTAATGTTTTTCATTCTCTTAAAGCCATTTTGAGCCATTTTATGCGTAAATCCTTGAAATGTGTTTCTTAGACAAATATAAATAGTGAAGTTGATCCTATGTATGAATTTCTTTCCAAAGCCTTTGCCTTTCCATCAAGGCAAAGGGCGGCTACTTTAAAGAATCTATAATATAAGATAGTTTTGATTAATTTAACGCTTTTTTTGGTCACTGCATAATTCCATTTGTGCCATTTCATAGTTTTGATGTCTTTACTATTATTCTAAAATGTGAAAAATAGTAAAAATAAAGAGAAATACATGTGTCCAAACGTTTGATACGGTGTTGTTTAAAGTGTAAATCTTTATTTAAAATATGTTTGGCTGGTGTGATAACTTGTATTATCCACTGTATTTTCTATTTGTCTTATTCTATGGGATTTTTAATTTAGTCTTTGTCCCTCAGCCTCACTGTGGTGTTTCTGCACTGCACTTCCCACAGATCACCTGTCAATCAAACAGTGTGGGCGGAGCTTGGATTTTCTGTCGATGCAGTTTGAGTTTCTCTTTTCTCTGTCTGTTCAGCCATGGTGGCTATCGCTGCTCATGCTAACTACCCAGTTCTTCTTCTTCTTCTGTTTATTCCAAACAAACCGGAAATGTAAAACGCATCACTTCCTGTGTGGCAGAGGATTTTTCCCAGGAAAGACCAGTAACACCTTATTTGGATAGTCCAATGTTGGTGACTAAAAGTAGTTCAAGTGTCACATGTATTTGGTGCGTCTCCCTGGTCTTAGCCTAACCTTAACCACAACCCAAAGATTAGCCCGAGCCCAGACACTTAATATCTATAAACTACTTTTCACATCATTATGAGTATCACTTGAAACTCAGTAGACTTTTTAGCGACACATTACAGTCACTTGATGACTTGAAGTGCGACCGAAACACCTACCAGACACCAGCTGCTAAGAACAGACAATGGAAAGCTTTATGAACTGGATATAGCCTGAGTCACTGGTGTGTTGGAGCAATCACTGGCACAGAGCAGCAAAATGGACATTTATTTAGATGGAAACGTTGCAGATTTATTACTTTAATGTAGTCTTCAGTCTTTCACTCCGCCCCTCTCTGTTGTTATCTCTCTCTCTCTCATCCCTCTTCACCTTTACTCCTCTCTCCTCCTCTTCCAGACTCTACGCCCCCTCGCCCAGTCTCTACTGAGTCTGCCTGTGAACACGGTGCGACTGTCGGCGACCAGGCAGAGGTTTACCTGCTGGGACGGGATCACATCAGCTCCTCCAGGTCCGCCGGCGCAGAAAACCCAGCGGGGAACCCCGTCGACCCGCAGAACTCCTCCAGCGTCCCGCCGTTCCTCTTCCGGCACCGCAGCTCCGGCGTCGCTTCCCTCGGCTCGGTGCTGGGGAGGCTTCGCCGTCGCTGGAGCGCCGGGATGGAGCGCGGCGGCGAGGCGGTGAGGGCTCCGGCCGGCGCCATGTTTTCCAGCGAAGGCCTGACCTTCTACTTGCCTGTGGACAGATACCCTGAGACAGCCGACGGCGAGCATCCTTCGGGAATCATCGCTAGGCTCTTTCCTTGTCTTGGAGGAGACTAACAGCTGGAAATATGAGCAACAGGCTAAATCCACTGCATTTTTGTTGCTCCACACTCGCCGATGACAACACGCTTCCTGTGCAAAGACACAAGCACTAGGCATCTCAATTTCCCAATTAAGCATCTTAAAAACACCTTTTCTCAGCGTGAAGTTTCTCCATCTCGTTTTTTTCCCTCGCTGCCAAACTTCAGAGAGTTCAGAGTCTTGCGTGTGATTCACAGTCTTGCTGCAGCGGCGGCGGCGGCGGCGGCGGTGGTTGTGTAGTTTCTTGAGTTATTTAGGAAGAGGAGAGGTAGGGAAGGGAAGGTGACATCATCTCTACACCTGAGGCGGCGGAGCTGACACCTCCAGCACTCCGACAGGTGAGAAGGCACAAACAATCCAGCTTCTATAATGAGCAGGGCTCCTGGTCCAAAACATCCAAAGACGAAATCTTGGTGTTTTGTGTGATTTGCCTGTGTTTTGTTTAAGGAAGGTATGTGCATATTTTTTCACCTTTAACGGCTGTGTGCGAGACAAATGATCTCAGCCTTCGGCCTTTTTGCATTAAGGTACGAGTAAGGATCGAGACAAAACTTTCACTTTTGTTTTTGTTTTTTTAGAGAGTGTAGGTAGGAAGGAGATGACAGCAGGCTCATATGCATTTTGCTGTTGTCATGTAAAAACCTCTTAAACCTCTTAATTCTGGTGATTTTCATATTTTAACTTCATTTGAAGGACTAGCCACATGGTTCTCTGTGGGTTGAGAAAATCCTACGACACTTGATGCTTATGAAACCTTGGAATAATGGAATAATCTCTAAAATGCACCGTTGTTTGTAATTAACACGAAAAGGCATGAGGAAGACTTTGCTGTGTCTGGCAACCTGTTTGTCAGTCATAATCCCTCGTGTTTATGTTTAATTTTTAAAAATACACATTTGGTAGACGGCTTAGTCTGTGGAAAATGAAATGATTCTTCACTAAATAGATATTTAGTTTTGATTTTAGTGTTACATCTACATTATAAACTGAAGACTCAGTTACAATGCAAATGAATGACAGGAACATCACAAAAATGGCACGGTGGTCAAGCTAAACACAAGGCTGTTTAATTGACATTTTGGACAAGGTTTGCGCCAAAAATGCCAAAATTTAGAGTTAAAGCCAAAGTCTTTAACCCTTTGTTGTCAGCCTGCTGGGCGAGGTCCAATACCCACAATCCATTGCAGCCACTAGGAGGAGATGGATATTTTAACAGACGGGTGTTATAATGGTGGTGGGACTTCTTTTGGAAATGGGAGAAAGAGAGAGAGAGAGAGAGAGAGAGAGATGCTTACCTCGTTCACACCTCTGATGAGAGAGCTGAAGAGGTGTGTGTGTGTGTGTGTGTGTGTGTGTGTGTGTGTGTGTGTGTGCTCGTAGAGGTGAGTTTGTACAGAAAGTGGGAAGGTGGGATAATTGATTTGGACAGTTGCCAGAACGGAGGAACATCTGCTGGGCTGACAAAACACAGCGCCTCCTGATGACATCATATACACACACCTGAAATCCGTATACGGCAAAATCTCCATATGGATATGAGTGTGTTGCACGTGTACACACAAAGTAACGGTGATGATATTTCACATTTACACGTTATTCACATCAACCCCCTGTTAAACATCCTAATCAGCAAACAGTGTAAGAGAATTATGCAAACGAAGACTGTAGTCCATGTGCAAAATTATTATTTTCTAGCACCAAACAGGCTGAAAACAAGACATGGCTCCAAAACCAGGAGAAGAAACAGAGACAGAATGACAGAGATGTTTTCCAAAATGAGATGTCCAGCATTTGAAAAAAATCAACGCCTTCTTTTATAAAATGATTGCTGGCAGTTCAGTAAAGCACATAATGGGCTACTGTTAAAGTTCTGAGTCATCCTAGGACCTTTGCTAGCAAAACAGTCGTGTTTTCGAGGACAGAATCATCCGTGTTCATGAAATATTTACAATATTTACTGATGAATTTCAGGTGACAACATAGGCTAGTCCCAACATATATAGATGTAGCATTTTAGAATAAAACCCCTCAATTTTTATTTTTTTTCTACTGACCATTAAATTGATTTGACTTAGTCTGATACTTTTAATATTGTGTGTGTGTTTTGTACTATGGAGTGTTTGGCCTTTTAGATATCTTTAATTTTACAAGTCGCAAATAAAACTAGAAGGGCACTCGGAGAGCGCAGACCTCCGCCAAGGTTCGTGCTATTATTGCTTGTTCGTGAGTCGGATCCGGATCCGCTCCAAAATTTAATGGGCCCATGGTTCCTTGGCCCATGCTACACCCTTCCACCAAGTTTCATGAAAATCAGGCCAGTAGTTTTTCCGCAATCCTGCTAACAGACAAACAAACAAACAAACGGCACCGAAAACATAACCTCCTTGGCAGAGGTAACGAAAGAGGAACTCATTTTAAAGATTTCCTTTAGATGACTTTAAAGGATAACGCCGGTGTTTTTTAATGCATTTCTTACCGTCAACAAATCCTATGAAAATAACAAAATCAGCAATGATTTTGTTTTGCTAACAAGTCTCGTCCATGTAGCCGGTGCCCAGTAAAGCCTCATGTCCCAGCAGCCATAGAACCATTGTATTTAAAACCCGTCACAGAGCCATGCCGTTGCTCTGGGCAGCATATTTCATCATCACGATGCACCGGGCCGACCGACTTTTTCCTCAAACAACTTAATAAGCCGACCGTAAAGACGTTTTCCATCTCAGGAAAGTAGTTCCGTAGCACAGAAAATAGTCCCCGGCGTAATGAAGAATTTGTTCCCATTTGAATTTGATTTGGTAATAACTACAACAGTCTGACTTTTCATGGTAACAGTTAGCGATTTTTAAAATGTAAACTATGTCTTTGTAAGCTGTATTTCAAGGTTTTTAGCTTACAATTGGAGCCAATGACTTCCAGGTTGACGGCTAAAAAGGGAACGTGGGAAGTCAGAAAGTAACGGGAGGAGAGCAAACGCATTGTTGATTTTGTTATTTTCATAGGATTTGTTGACGGTAAGAAATGCATTAAAAAACACCAGCCTTATCCTTTAAGATGGGAGTTCATGTCCGTAAGGGGTTGAACCTTATTAACCCCAAAAACTATCAGCTGGTGCAGGAGGCTGCCTCCTGCACCAGCTGATAGCAATTGTTTTTTTGATAATACTGGCCTCTGATTGGTTTATTACTCCTAAGGTGGCCATTTTGGATGCTACTGAATATATTTATTGTTGTCTAAGCCTCCAAACCTGTAACCCTGACAAAGGCTATAGAGGCTTTGTGTCATCAACCATCTGTGTCTCCATCATGGAGGAACATTGGAGAATTGTGTTAGTTAATAAAGTGTAAATCTGTATCAAGTAGCTAGAACCAGAGAGCAGCTGGTGCAGCTTGTTGTGGTGTGGCTGTAGATCCATTCAGTAACGTTCTCAGTAAAAGTGAATAGTGTGATAAGGTGGATTTGGTTACTGTGACACAGTAAACTGTCTTGTCTTTAGCCCTAGTCTCTACTCCAAAACACTCTGAGTTGCAGCTGCTATGGTTAGCTAGCTAACAAGCTGACATTATCTAAACACTAAATCAATCAGATGGATCAGTGATGAAATGATCAGTTCAGTCAGAAACAGACAGAAATTAACCGTCTGTTCAATTCTGTTGAGACGGACAAGTTTTAGTTCAGAAACAAAATCATCTGTTTACAGCCACTGTTGCTAAGAGCTCAGGACCTCCAATATGGCCGCCAGAAGGTTGGTTACATCACCTTAAAGCCCCTCATTGCAGTTGAAACATGTTTGTTTTTAATATTAAAGCTTTGTCAAATTATCTCCCAAAGTAGCTGAATGTCTTCATTGGTTTGGCTGAGAGCCAGATCATTGGAGAGTTACTTTGAACTGATTAGAGTCGGTCCACTTTGGTAGCAGTCACACTTCTTACAGACTTTAAACGTTGGAGTGTTTGCAGCGAGCAGAAGACTGGCGTTTTGTCTCGCTGTGTTTCTCTGCCACCCACCCGCTCGGCGCAGCGCTGCTTCAGAATCTGTTTCACTCACTAAATTGGCTCCTCAGACACCCTTCCCCTTCTTTCACATCTCTCATTTAAAAAGTGAGAAATTATAATTATCTGAATTATGCTTTTAATGATGCGTTAATTAGAGTCATGGAGTGAGATTAGCCTATGAATTATTAGTTGTGAAATCCTTCCAGATTCATAAGAGCTTCTCATACAGGCAGGACCGGGGAGAGGGAGAGAAAAAAAATGTTGCTGTGCTCGGTGATTAGCGCACCAATAAATAACAGAACAGATTGTGGTGCATATGCTTACGATTACAACTTTTTAAACCGCCGCTTTAAACTCGCACCGACTGTCTTGTACTGGCAAGAGGCTTTTTTACCAACAGCCCAGTCATTTTTAGATTTCCTACACAGGCTTTCCATGCAATTTCCACCCAAAATAACTATTATTATATGGTAGTATGAGTGTACAGATACAGCCGTTGTAGAAGTTTCACCTTTTACTGCATTAACGTTGAACTACTGATGCACATTGGCTTTATTCCCAAGAGGAACTGTTTGGAAAAGTCATGTTTTGCTCTTTTTAGCTGTCAGAAATTACAAGGAATGGTCTGTAGCCGGTTTGTTTAGAGATATTAGGTTTGTGTTGCAGTATACTAATGTGGTTCTACTGTATAACATGCAAGACACAGCTGTCTACAGCACTAATGCGAGATAACACTGGTGATAATAATGGTATAACGTAGTTTGACTGTTCAGAAACAGCAGTGATAGTATAGGGCTGAGATTTTTTGTATTACTACTTTTAATAATAAGTATTGTAAGCAAGCAGATTTTAAAATTTGATCAAAATATTGGAGAAAATCAGGAGAAATGAGACCAGGGGAGAACACCGGGAGAGCGGCAGGAAAACCAGGAATCTCCTGGGAAAATCGGGAAAGGTTGGCAAATAAGCAACAGACTAAATACCACTTTCTGAAAATCTGCTAAATCACAAGGAGAGCTTGATTCAGCCTCTCTTGCAAGTGATATTACCACACTAAAGTGTCTGACAGTCTGAGCCAACCTGTCTGAAATAGTCTGTTCGAGTGTCTGGCAATAAATCAAGCAAACAGCAAGTAATTACTCGAAACTACCCCCAAATATATTTTCGTGGATTTCCCTGCAGAGAGAGAAAGATAAAGAGAGAGAAAGACATCCAAAGCAGTTTACTGGCTCATTGCACTTATGTAAAGCACTTATGCCATTATTACCCTCCTTGTTCCAGTATTGCTATCTATTGCTCATGAGATTTACATGGAGGAGGAGGAGGAGGAGGAGGAGAGGCAGCACACGATCCTGCAGAGCAGCTTTCACTACTATGGTCAATCTAAAAGGTTTTATATGGAGGATTTCTTTGTGGGTACATCAGGGTTAAATGAAGTGTGATAGAGCATCAGGAATCTAGAAATACAACATGACTGTTTACAAACAATATATGAAAATGTTTTAACCAACCCTGCAGTTTTATGTTAACCCTTTAAAAGACGTCTAAATGGTTTACAGACAGCTAGGCTAAAGTTGTGCTACACAGGGAGCCGAAGAGGAAGTCTAGGCTGAAGTCTTCCTGTTGTTGACTAGCGGCTAAGTGGCTAACGCGATTTTCCATTGACCACAAAGTATTCTGTCTTCTGCAACTAAACAAAGCAACAAATGATGTTGAGATTCTCCTCTCTCTCACTACGCAGCATAGGCTTTTAGACGATTTGCACGTTTGTTATTTTAGGGCGTAGAAACTTCCAGAAAAGACTTTGTAGCGATGGAGAACTCCAACAGAATGAAGCAGCTGACAGCAGCTGATCCTCCAGCAGGGAGCAGACTGTCTCAGCAGGTTTTCACCTGTTCAGATGCAGTTTGGGACTTCACTAAAGTCTGAGTTCAGGCTCATGAGGAACTGGAGACATTTTGTCACTGGAGCTGTGAAGCTGCAGCTAGCTAGCTAGCTACCGGAGCTTGTTCCCTTTGCAGGAGATATAGTGTAGTTCGTAACGTTCATGTTAATAATACTGAATGGATTTTTGTGAAATTAAGCCAAACGAGGTGTGTTGATGTGTACTGAAACATATTTCAAAATCAAAGCCATTTGCTTTTTAGATACTGACAGAGGGTTGATGGAAATTATGTCAACAATGACGTCGGCTCTTAAAGGTAAAACTTTAGTAGACGTCTATGTTGTAGCTTAGTACATATGGACTTCTCTGGTGCATATTTTTGATATTACAGAAAATATTTTTTGTGAGTATAACATTCAAATTTTAATAGTTTGTTTCCCATATGAACTAGGTCACACTAGAAAAACATTTTCTCAAATATTGAAACCAGTGGTTGTAAATTGTTTTTCCTGTTCCAGGAATCACAGCTGTATTTCTAACTGTGGTTTTACTTGTTTGGTTTACAAGTTATTGAAAGTGGACAAATGAATATCCACCAAATATCCAATATCATGCTGTGGGTTGCATGTGTAACCCACAGCTGAATGCGCCAAGTTCACGCCCCTTTTCAGGGGGTTGTTGAAAGGCATTCTGGGAAATGTAGTAAATCACTAACTGCAGTAAAAGTAGATGAGGCAGGTTGAGGGAAAGTGGGTTCACCAAAAAAGTTAAATTACAACACTTCATCACAAAATAACTCCTGGAATTGAACATCGCAGACTGAAGATGCCTGACAGCGTTAAAGAGGATCAGAGGGGGAGTTTTCCTTCAAAGTGTCATAGCTAAGCACAGCTGAATGTAATTAGCAGGTTTGGGAGCCATCGTGTCAGCACCGGACTGATCCACAGGGAATCACAATCACTTTATCTGCTGTGTGAAAGTAAAGCTACCAGGCTGATTGCTGTGACTGGATTGCTGACGAACCTGCGACATACATAGGTAACACTTCGTTTGGAAAGTCCAGCGTTGATGCGCAACTATCTGTCGGGTGACAGAGAGTAGATGTTCAATAAAGTGTCATTTGCCTATTTGCTGCGTTTCTACAAATCAAAGATGTCCGACAGACGCCTCGACTTCTTCGCTGGTGCTGTGCTTCCAGGCGGTGCCGCTTCGCCTAATATGCTTCTTAAATCGCTCTTTTCGATTGATGAAATATGGTCATAAAACACGCGAGGCGACACTAATGAATTTTAACTCGTCTTGTTGTTCTAATGGTTTAGTTACATGGATTGAGCGTGTACATACTGTATACATGTATGTATTCCAGGAGATCTCAGAGGCAACTTTGATCACTTTTAAGGCTAAGACTAGGCTTAAAACCTTTTAGTTCTGCACTGCCTGTACAACTTGACCTATATTCTTTTTTATGCATTTTAATTATTTATTCTCTCTTCTTATAAACTTTATCTCTTTTTTTGTATTTATCTTACTCTATATTTCTTATCTTTTATACCTTGTGTAAAGCACTTTGAATTGCCTTTGTGCATGAAATGTGACACATAAATAAACTTGCCTTTCCTTGTCGTCTGCCTGTTTCCCCTGGAGTGTTGCTGTGTTCCAGCTGACCGAGCTTCAGCACTGTGAACATACAGCCTGTATGTTCTGTATGTTCACTGTATGTAAGTGTTAACATGATGACAGCGATGACTGTAGTTTAACCTACTTGGAATTTCCTCCATCTCTCCCATGCTGCCGGAGCTGCAGGACACAGAGCTAAACAGAGCATGCGAGGGGCATTTGGGTAATCCCTGCTTTTAATAACACAGGCTGGAGCGTTTTGAATCGCAGGCGGCCATCTTCGCCCAGCCACTGTGACGGCGGCCTCGGTGTTTAGGGCCTGGCGTTCAGCCCCAGGAGCCCCTGTCCAAACCCCGGGAGGGAAATGAGCCTGCTAATTTGCAGGATGTGGCATCCTCCTCCCCATTTTAAACATGCATGGCTGCAGCTAAACAAGCAGAGAGAGGGGGGGAGGAGGGGGGGGGGGGGGAGGAGAAAAGGCTCGCTTTCACTGTTTGAAAGGACGGAGCCAGGGAACGAGGCCTCCTCTTAACCTGCTTGTACCTTTTAAACAAATTAGCCCAGCTCACTAACTAATAGCTGTGGAGGACCGGGCCGAGTCTTCACACTGACACAGAGCCGAGGTTGCGTTCAACATCACTAAAAGACCAGTAGTATAATCACACTGTCATGGAGTTTAATGTCAGGGATTTGTCAAGCACCGTTCAGTTTACCAGTTCATGTGGTTTTCTTTGGGGGGGGGGGGATTAAAAAGGAGCGGGGGAAAGTAAGAGTAAGAGTAAGTCAGACCCAACACACACTAATGCAATCTGAATGCTGGAAAAAATTGATTGATTTGTGTGAAATGTTACCACATGGGATTTGTCACTGATACTGACTGACAGCAAACGTCTCGTTAACGTGGTAACATTAGTAGACTATATCTTTATATCATTTTTACCTTAACGTTATAGGTTATGGAATCAACTGCTATCAAACTCTTATGGTTAAACTGGTTGTTAATGTTTCTTACGTCCTTTTTGCTATAAAAGCTGTGTGTACTTAAAATTGATCGATGCTGTGTGCTGGTTGTTCTCAGAAACACCGGTGTGTGTACCGGTGTGTACCGGTGTGTACCGGTGTGTACCGGTGTGTGTACGGCAACAACAGCAGAGACCGAGCCAACTGACATACAGGCTGAAAGGGAACGATGCATCTAGCAGCTAACCAGCTAACGTTATCGTAACAAACGATTTCAAACAGAACTGCAGTCTGTTGGCTGCTAAAAGAAATGTTGTGTTTCAAGTTGTCTCAGTTAAAGTTAAGAAACCAAACCCTGAAATGTCCATAATTCTTTCATTACATAAACATTAATTATCCATCGAAAATAACATAGCTTTAAAAAAGTAAGGTTAGTATCATGGGTTTATAAGGGATACACAGAAACACTGGTAATTAAGGGATTTTTCATGCCTTTTGTGCAGGTTTACAGGTTATTAATGAGTTATTAATGGAAAGTTCCTGTCTCCCTGAATTTTACATTAAATTGGAAACTAAGGAGTCAAGATTAAGGGTGCGTTTAAGGAGGTTCGATGGGATCTCCTCCATTAATAATTCCCTTAATTAATTTGAAGGGGATTTTGCATAAATTAAGGGGTGAATTCATGTAAATTATAGGCCTATATCAAAGTCTCTATCTCCTACTCTAGTCTGACATGTGGAAGGTGATGTCATCCTGTCTGGTTCTTTTACTGCAGCAGTTTGGTACAAATCAGCAAAAACTTGCTGCTGTCCGCTTGTATTTACAGGTAAACTGGACCAAGGTAAGATAGCGGACATCTTGGTTAATGTCCCCTGTACTGTTTAAAGGATAACGCTTGTGTTTTTTAATGCATTTCTTACCGTCAACAAATCCTATGAAAATAACAAAATCAGCAATGAATTTGTTTTGCTAACAAGTCTCGTCCATGCAGCCGGTGCCCAGTAAAGCCTCATGTCCCAGCAGCCATAGAACTCCATTGTATTAAAAAACTATTAAAAACATATTTCATCATCACGATGCACCGGGCCAGCCGACTTTTTCCTCAAACAACTTAATAAGCCGACCGTAAACACGTTTTCCATCTCAGGAAAGTAGTTCCGTAGCACAAAAAATAGTCCCTGGTGTAATGAAGAATTTGTTCCCATTTGAATTTGATTTGGTAATAACTACAACAGCCTGACTTTTCATGGTAACAGTTGGCGATTTTTAAAATGTAAACTATGTCTTTGTGAGCTGTATTTAAAGGTTTTTAGCTTACAATTGGAGCCAATGACTTCCAGGTTGACGGCTAAAAAGGGAACGTGTGAAGTCAGAAAGTAACGGGAGTAGAGCAAACGCATTGTTGATTTTGTTATTTTCACAGGATTTGTTGACCATAAGAAATGCATTAAAAAACACAAGCCTTATCCTTTAATGAACACTCTGTACATCACTATTCTATTTTATTCTATTCTATACTACTCTATTCTGTTCTGACTGCAGCAGAGTTCAGGTGCAGCGTTTGCCTTTCTTCCACACCTTTATTGTTTGGTTAATTGCAATTCCTAAGACACAATTTTAGTAATTTGTTAAAAGTTAAATATAAGCACTGCAGTTAGGTTGTGTGACTACCTCCATCAAACCCGCTAATTGTTGTAATATAAAATTTTCCTTTGTCTGGAATGTGATTAGCACCCAGCCGGCGCAATGAAATAAAACATTATTTACACGTTCATTTCAAGTGCAAAAAAAGTGCATATTCGCTGCAGGTTGTGTTTTTTTTTTTTTTTTTTTAATATAACACTTTATGTCTGCGGTCGACTCAGAATAGAAGTTATGAAATATAATGAGTTATTGTTCCTCTCTGAGCTTCCCTCCCGCTGAACGCCACTGCCTACCAACGAAGAAGAAGACGAGGAGGAAGAAGAAGAGGAAGAGCCCATGTCAGGTGTTAAAGCGGCTCGAGGGCCCGCAGCAACGCAACACGACTCCCAGGTAGAAGCGGCAGGCGGTCGCTGGGTTAATTTTGTTGTTTTTCTTTCTTTCCACACACAGGTTTATGCAAATGAGCTGACGTTCACCCCCGCCCCCCCCCACCCCCCCTCGTTCTAACATTAATTAACAGTGCTACCTTGCTCAATATTTGGTAACAGAACCACTGTCGGCGGATGCAGAAATTTGCAGGAATCGACTTTTAATTAGGCGCAGGAGAGCACAGGTGCGCTAACGAGCAGAAACGAGCTCATTTGAATTAAAAATCGTCCCGTTTAGGGGGAAATTTAATTAGCGACACCGAGGTAAACGGTGACAGGGAGTCTCCGGGATGGAAGCGGGTTCAGACCCGGCGCCTTCACCTCTTCCTGCGTTTATTTATGCTTTGATTGAACCTTTTATTACAATTTGTTACACCGTTCTCAACATAATACAGCACAAAGTACTGGAAAATGACTGTGTGGTTGGTAATGTGTTTTTATGCCTATCACAGCATTACACACACAAACACACACACACACACACACACACACACACACACACTACCACAAACTCCCTTTCCTAATTTCCTTCTAATTTCATTTTCTCCCTCAGCGCTACTTCTGGAGAGAGATTAGTGCTATTAGTGTTATTTCAACTGCAGAAATTTGAACTTGTCTCACTCATATTGATCCGCTGAATTAAGAAATTTAATTTCAAAGGCACAATTTGAAATTTGAATGCAACGGCTTGAAACTGAATGTGTGATTTATTATTGAATTTAACCAGTAACTCTGATTTCAAATTCAGTTTTCTCAAGTCAGATTGAGCTCTGTCACACACACACACACGCACACACACACACACACACACACCGGGGGAAAAGCAAAGTATTGTTGTTTATTGTTTATTTATATAGGCCTTTATCTCAAAGGGCTTTACATACCATCATATACATATCATACACCATACTACATATCATATATACATACTACATATACTGTATTCTGTTCCATCAGCAACAATTTTACTGTCAAGTCGTCTTCATTTAGTTTACTTCTCTTGTCATTTTATGCTATTTCATCACTGTGTTTTTATCACTTCATATTCTGTATTTGATTCTGATCTTATCTTTTTCTTCTACTGTTTCTATTTGTTTTGTTTTATACTGTTTTTTATATGCTGCTTTTATTGGTTTATATTGTGTTTTATTCTTTCTGTCTTTTAACAAACTACACAAGCAACCACTAAGCTAAATTCCTTGTATGTGCAGATATATTTGGCCAGAAAAAGGATTCTGATTCAGATTTGTGTTGTTTGACAGTGGAAACAAACCACAGCACGTGTCAGGTCTGCAGACAGCATCCTCTCCTCCGAGACTCGTCTGTGGTAATTAACGCCGATCTCAGCTCACCTTCGCCACGTCGGCTCACCTTCAGAGATTACCGTCTTTAAAGCTTCGTTTTCACCCGGTGGCGGCGGCGGCGATGTACAGAAACGACCCGTTGTTTGTTTTGAGCGATGTGCAGAGAATCAGCAGGGACTGAAACACTGAAGAGGCGAAGTCTGCTGAACCCGAGGCTCGGTTACAGCGCGCTCCACATCTGCATAGAGCTGCAATTAGTGTGTGTTGTGAAACAAGTGTTACTGCCCCAGAAAAACTTCTCTCACACACACACACACACACATTCCTTTTACTTCCAATACACCATTTGACACTTTTCAACCTCTTAACTTGAGGGCAAAAACGCTTCTTCTCTTTCGCAATTCAAAATGTCTGAAAACCAACACAGCCTTAGTGGATTTAGACCAATCAGAGAACAGGTTCCGATTGGTATCATGCTGCGTTCGTGTTCTGGTGGGAAAGTCCGGCATCCGGGTTTTCCAAGTCGGCTGCTAAACGGCGTTGCATTCAAGTGCTGTTTCGTCGGAGAATCCAAATCCTGAAGAAGACGATAAACAAACATGGCCGACAAGCTGATTTAAGCTAAACAAATTTCATTTAAACAAATTTTAGTTTTGATGGTTAGTCTGGTGAATTACAAACCTGTAGCCTAATAAAGTGTATAGAAGTGTTTTCTTACTGCTGACTGACACAAAACGTTTTTCCACCATGCTGAGAACTCGGGTAGCAAAATTTTCCCCGACTTTCCAACTTCATCATTCGACTTTCAATCCTGTGAAATTTCCAAATAGGAAATTTGTTTTACTGATTGATCCAATTGCATGTGATTCCAGAATGCAGGGTTAGACCGAACAGAAAACAGGTTCTAATTGGTCCACTAAGGCGGCCATTTTGACTGAACTGGCCATTTTGGAAAGTTTATTGTTTCTTTGGAAGAACAGGACGACATCTCGTTGCTACAACCTGGAAGTGGTAACGTGTTTAACTCGTTGGAACACAAACATCCAAAATAATTTTTAGCTATGAATTTAAAATCAACCATGAACTGCAGCCGATATCGCTCGCTTTTCATAAGTACGGTTGATTGTATTTAAATATAATTGATCATTTAGATTTTGATAAACTTGGACGACACTGGTGATTCGCTGCAGCGTTTGGAGCCTGTGTTCTCCGAAAAAAAAATCCCAAATATCCTTCCTGTAATCACCACTAGGAGGCAGACGTGAGCGGTTCCTCCCAGTCGGCGGCTTGTATTTACAGTAAACCCGATGTGACGTGAACGCAGCATGTCATGTAACCCTGATGAAGGCTTTCTGCAGAAACACGCTGCCTTTTCTCTACCAATAAAGACCTTTTTTTTTTTTTTAGAACATCCATCCTCCAAGAGTAGCTGAGTTTGCTCTTCTTCTCTACCTTTTTCTGCTGCAGCTCATGCACCTGGTTGCCAGGCGAGGTAGCAACAGTTTGTTTATCTCTTTAAAATACTTTCCATTTCTAGGAAACAAAAGCCGCCACCACCCCTTTCCCAAAAAAATGGATAAAAAAGAACCACAAAATGAGAGCTTTTTTGTCTCTCGGTTCCTCCTCCAAACACCAAAGACCCTGAACAAAGCGGCAGGCGGAGCGCAGCCAGCCTCCGCCTGCAGCTACAGCTCACCTGTGCCGACTTGCATCTTCACTGAGGAAATTAATGACAGAGGACCGTCCGATCGGCAGCTTTACCAGAACCGCTCACGTCATCCTCAGCTCGCCGCGGGGGCGACCAGGAAGCCGCTCCGCCGCCGGGCCTCCTGGCTGCGCGGGCCAGCTGCCAGGAAGGAAGTTGCCCAATCATGTTCGCCGGTGCGTTCGACGCTGCTTTCATCCGCTCCCACTCTCTTATGGTTTTACATTTTTAGGTATTTGGCTGAGGCTTTTATCCAAGAATCCACTTGCAATGCGCTCGCTGCAAAAAACATCCATCGTAACAAGTCATTTAGTCTCATATTCAGCCTTCAAATCTTATTTTTCTCAAACCAAGAGAAAAATTCTGCCAGTGAGGTGAGATAATTTTCTAGAAATGAGTGTCAGTCTGTTGAAACCAGTCAGAATAAGGCAGATCACTGCACTGCTATCAAAAAAATGACTCTTGATTCTACTAAATTCTTGAAACAAGTTGATTTGTATTGGAAACAAGTGAAATTATCAAACATCACTGGCAGATTTCTTCACTTATTTTAAGAAAATTACGATTTTAGGACTCAATAATAGGCTAAATGACTTGTTAAGATGGAGATTTTTTGCAGCGCTTCATTTAGTCTGTCAGTGTCTCTACCATGAGGTGTTAAGGTGGAATAAATCAAGCGCCCCTGATCTTTCTGTTGAGACAGTACATTCAAACCGATGTGTGATGTACTCGGTGTGTTTACATGCACACGAATACGACAGATCGGCTTCAGGCAATGTTTCGATTACAACGTTTACATGGTTCCAAGTGCAAAGATTTCCCGTCACTCCGCCGTTGTTTGCTTTGTAAATACGACGTCCGGGTTAGTGTGTCTGCTGACCTTTGACCTGCACAGTTTGTAAAAGATTAAAGAAATCCAGCTGAGGTTCACATGCTCCAATCAGTGGAGAGATTGAGCAGGAATATGTGAGAATCAGATAAAGAAGTTTACACGGCAATTTCAACAGTGTCAGTGTCTGTCTTTCTATCGATTTGCATGATGGAACAAATCAAGCGCTCCTCATTTTTCGAATATTGAAACTGTATTTTCACATCTGTCTTTTGCAGAGTTGGAGGAGAGTTTATCCAGTTATTCAAATTAAACTTTTAAATTCATATTTGCATTTTAGTGATTTATCTGAGTCTCTTATCAGAGAGACAACAGTAGAATCAGCTTCAATTCAGCTAATCAGCAACATTATGAGCAGCCAGTAGTTCAGAGGTCAGAGCAGCTGGGGGGCGTTTGTTCTGTCTGCCTGGGACTCGCCAACAGGGAGGAGCTTGTCAGTTAGACAGGAGACACGATGGCAGGAGAAAGAAGGAGAGAGCGAGAGAGGACAGAAAGAGTGGGAGAGAGAGAAAGAGAAAGGAGAGAGAAATAAAGTAAGAGAGGGAGATAAAGTGAGAGATGAAAAGAGATTGAGAGGCCAGAGAGAGAGAGAGATAAAGCGAGCTAGAGAGAGATAGAAAAGTGAGAGAAAAAGCAAGTGAAAGTGAGAGATTACAAAAGAGAGAAGAGAGAAAGAAAGAGAGGTAGGGGAGAGAGAGATGGCAGGAGAGAGAGACAAGTGAAAGAGGGAGAGCAAGAGAGAGAGAGAAGGCAGAGAGAGACAAAGCGAGAGCGGGAAACAAGGAGAGAGAGAGAGTGAATGGAGGGAGAGTAGGATGCCGAGAGATTGGAAAAAAGAGAGAAAGCGAATGAGATAAAAGAGATTGAATTGATAGAGAGAGATATAGAGGATAGAGAGAGAGAAAGCAAGGCAGAGGAATATAGAGAGAGAGAGAACACGAGAAAGAGATAAAGAAACGCAAGAGAGAGAAAAAGAGATAAAAGAGATTGAATTGATAATGTACAGAGAGAGAGAGAGAGAGGGTAGAGAGAGAGAAAGCAAGGCAGAGAGGAATGTAGAGAGAGAGAACACGAGAAAGAGATAAAGAAAAGCAAGAGAAAGGGAGAGAGATAGAGGAGAGACAAGAATAGAAAGAGGGAGAGAGGTAGAAAGCGAGAGAGAGATAAAGAGGGTAGAGAGAGAGAAAGAAAGGCAGAGGAATGTATAGAGAGAACACGAGAAAGAGATAAAGAAAAGCAAGAGAAAGGGAGAGAGATAGAGGAGAGACAAGAATAGAAAGAGGGAGAGAGGTAGAAAGCGAGAGAGAGATAAAGAGGGTAGAGAGAGAGAAAGAAAGGCAGAGGAATGTAGAGAGAGAGAACACGAGAAAGAGATAAAAGCAAGAGAAAGGGAGAGAGATAGAGGAGAGAGAGAGAAAGAGACAGAGAGAGAGGAGGATAGAAAGAGAGGGAGAGAGGTAGAAAGCGAGAGAGAGGGAGAGCGAGGCAGAGGAATAGAGAGAGAGAGAGAGATATAGAGGATAGAGAGAGAGAGAAAGCAAGGCAGAGGAATATATAGAGAGAACACGAGAAAGAGATAAAGAAACGCAAGAGAAAGTGATAGATAGATAGATAGATAGAGGAGAGAGAGAGAGAGGGCTGACAAGAATAGAAAGAGGGAGAGAGGTAGAAAGCGAGAGAGAGATAAAGAGGGTAGAGAGAGAGAAAGAAAGGCAGAGGAATGTAGAGAGAGAACAAGAGAAAGAGATAAAAGCAAGAGAAAGGGAGAGAGATAGAGGAGGAGAGAGAGAAAGAGACAGAGAGAGAGGAGTATAGAAAGAGAGGGAGAGAGATAGAGACAGAGAGAGAGAGGAGGATAGAAAGAGAGGGAGAGAGGTAGAAAGCGAGAGAGAGAGAGAGGGAGAGCGAGGCAGAGGAATACAGAGAGAGAGAGAGATGATGTTGTAATGTGTGGTGTTCAGAGCAGCTCCTGGCTACAGTTTAATGAGTCTTAATCCTGCGTAAAACACACGCAGCGCTGTCGACGGTGTCAACAAAGACGACAGCGCCGGCGAGCCGTCGGCTGTCGGTCACGACCCGAGATCCAGGCAGAGGCACGGGGCTGATGGGAAACAAAACGAGGAAGACGTGTGATGAGTTTGCTTTCCGAGGCTGTCTTTCACCAAACAGTCCGTGCATCACACCTGACTCACTAAATGAAGGCTGATGTAGACTGTCGAGCGAAAACCTTGTAACTCCAATTTGATTTTCATGTTTTATGGGTTGAGAAATTATGAAACCCCATCAGATAAACTCAAAGATATATGGTGTTCAGGCAGAATACGTTAAGAATAAGAATAAGTTTCTCTCAGCAATGTTCAACAAATCTAAAGTGTAAATCTGTACCAAGCAGCTAGAACCAGAGAGCAGCTGATCAGCTTGTTGTGGTGTGGCTGTAGATCCATTCAGTAACGTTCTCAGTAAAAGTGAATAGTGTGATAAGGTGGATTTGGTTACTGTGACACAGTAAACTGTCTTGTCTTTAGCCCTAGTCTCTACTCCAAAACACTCTGAGTTGTAGCTTGAGAAGAGTCAGCTCAGTTAACCTGAACAAACTGTTAGCTAGCTAACTAGCCGGCAAACACACTGATGTTAATGTGAACACGCTAACGCTAGCTGCTACTAGATACGTTAGCTAGTGTGCTAATCAGATGTGTTAACAACAAGACAGTGATGTTAGCTGACCAGATACTATGGTTAGCTAGCTAACAAGCTGACATTATCTAAACACTAAATCAATCAGATGGATCAGTGATGAATTGATCAGTTCAGTCAGAAACAGACAGAAATTAACTGTTTAATTCTGTTGAGACGGACAGAAATACAATCAGCTGTTCACAGAGCTGAGGACCTCCAACATGGCCGCCAGAGGGTGTGATACGTCACCTTAACCTGTAGAGTGATATGTATAATTTACTAAACATACATACCACATACTCTACATGCCTACTGCTGCACTGCACCATGTCTGAAGACAAATTACCGTACATTTCCTTCATTGATTGCTCTTGGCAGTTGGAGTCAGAGTTGAACCCTTCACCCTGGCAGCTCATTGAGCAACACAGGGACGCAGCCATTATTAACCATAAGTGTCTGCGGTGTATTAAGTGTGATTAAGTGTAATTATCATGATTAAGTGTAATTATCTGTGCGTATTAATACAGTTCAGCCATACAACCTGAAATCATTCAGTTTCCTGGGCGGCGGCGGGTCCAGGCTTGGAGTTTTGAATCCGTTCCCTGATTCCCCGGCTGTTTTCTCTCTGACCTCGTCTCTTCCTGTCGCCTCGGCTTCCATCGCCGGCGAGACACGGCGTCCCGAAACTCGCCCAGTCAGCCTTTTTTTTCCGAGCGGGTGTTAGCAGGGGTCGGACGTTCGATAGCCGCCGTTGCCATGGCGACTGGAAACTGACGTCCCCGTCGTCGCGTCGGGCCGAGTGTGATGAACGGGTGTTTGTATTCCAAACATTCCTGTAATTGGTGTTTTTATGTTTTCTTTCAGACTACTGTTCCCCGGTACGACAGGTTCTGTCACATTGTTCTGCCATCACAGATGACTGTTAGTTGCGTGAGCTAACAGTTGAGGTGTGTGTGTGTACGTGTGTGTGTGTGTGTGTGTGTGTGTAAGCGCACGTGTAAGGGCGTGTGTGTTTACACATGTGCGTATGCTTGTATACTTGTGTGTGGTTGCGTGAGAGTGTGCGTGTGTCTCTGTGTGTGTGTAAATGTGTCATGCATGCTCGTTTGTGTGTGTGTCTGTATGAGTATAAGTGTGTGTGCTCGTGTGTGTGTGTGTGTGTGTCTGTGTGTCATGTACAGACAAATCGTGTTTGTTTTAAGATCAAATTGGTGTGTGGGTGTGCTGATTACAGCGACTGTGGTTCCATTCAAACCTCCAGCGATCTTTTTCACTTTCTACGCTCTCACACTTCAAACGAGTTTAATTCCTAAAAGGGAAATCCAGCGTTTGACAAAACAGACACTTACAAAACGCTTGCTGGCAGGAGAGTAAAGCACATTGTGGGAAACTGTCGAAGATAAGAGGCTTTTTAAGGCGTTTGCTTACAAAATAGTTTTCAGGGCAACGATCTTCTGAAATATTGACTTTGGATTTTCAGGGAGCAAAACATTTTCCCAAATCGCTCTCTTCCTGACCTGTGACCTGCATGACTCCTGATCAAATGAACACTAAACAAATGCATCAGTACAGACTTGTCCAATCAAATCAAAATATTTCTGTAGCACATTTCATACAACAGTGTAACCCAAAGCGCTTTATAAACCTGGTTAAAAAAACAGTTCAGGGTCATGAAGAAGAAACAGCAGAAAAAAGAACACAAACTTAATAAAGGGACACAAGAACAGAAGTAGTGTTTAAAGAGCAAAAATTATAAATATCTTTATCAAAGTATGGTTAAAAAAAACAACAAAAAATATAATGATAATAGCCATTACTCTTATTCTCACTTTTTACTCTTATGCTCACTTTTTATACTCTTATTCTCACTTTTTATGTTCAGCACTTGGAGTTGCAATTGATGTATGACTTGTGCTGTATAAATAAAGTTTAATTCATTCATTCATTCATAATAATATGATTATGAACCATGATAGATTTATATGATTATAGAACGGCTCAGAATAGAGCTACAAAGTGTTTTTTACAGACAGTTTAACAAAAAGGAAATAAAAGCCAATAAGCTAAACAACAGATTAAAGTCTTCTTGCATCAACGTGAAACTCAAATGTTATTTCACTCAATAATTCAGTGTAATTATCGCAATCATTGTTCTGCACATTTAAAGCCCCTCTTGTCCAATTCCTCAGCAGTCATTACACTTAATTAGAGTTCTTTCTGTGATTCATAAAACAGAATTGTTTTCCCCTCGCTCCCCGGCCGGTGGCGGCCTATCATCGGGCGCCCGCCTTTCCTCCCCCCCCCCCCCCCCCCCCCCTCCGAGCGCCCCGCCAGCCAATCGGCACGGCCCGTCCAGGTGGCGGCGGAGGAAGCGCTCCGGGGGGGTTACGGGTCGCCTTCGGGTGCCGATTCGGGATCAGCCCTCCCCCGGCCGCTCCGTCCCGACCTGAGAGGCGTGAAACTGATCCTGGAGCAGCTGGAGGCCGTCTGGAGCGCGGCGGCGCTCTGGAACTCGCTCTTCCAGTCTATAAAGCGGCTAACGAGCAGCTCAGCCCCGCCAGCCCGTCATTAGCCTGTCATGGCGGCCGTAAATCAGACCCACCGGCTCTCCTGTCATGGCGTCGTCACGGCCGCGGTAATTTTTGTCGAGGCTACAAATCTCGCCGGGCGGTTTCACCCGACAGGCCTTTGGCACGCCGGGGAAATACAGAAATACACTGATCATTTGCGGCAGTATTTTAAGGCGAATCGCGTGTCGTATAATCAGTAATCGCTCCGCAGGACAGCAAACGGCGATGCTGCTGCAGAGCCTCGTAAAGCAGACAGACACGCAGCGCTGGCCGGGCTCTGGGCTGCTGGAGTTTCCCTGCGCGGCTCCGGCGAAGCAGACAGCGGCGTGAGGGAGGAACAGCGGCTCCATTAGACCATCAATCACTTGACTTTTAATAAACTGATGAGTTTGCCTGGCAGTTATTTAGGTGGAGCATTCAACGTGTGTCAAATAAATGCCTTATGATAATGCATGGGTGTGAATCACAACTTTATAGATGTTCCATTCCTTTTTTTATATTGTTAGTGAGGCGCGATGTTCCCCTTCTCTGATTCTCCTGCAGATGCAACCGCTGCAGAAGTCGCACCTTTACTGCTGCTGCTGCAGGAGGAACTGTTCGAAAAATAAAGTTTTGCTCTCATTTTGACTGTAGGAAGGTAAAAGGAACGGTGTGACTAGTCAGTTGAGAGACAGTAGCTTTGTTTTACTGATTTGGCTCTGCTGTGAAACATTCAAGAAAGAGCCTGCAGTGTTAGAAAATGCATGAACTAAGACTCCTGCAGTGGCTCTCACTGTGTAGACTGGCTCCATTCAGTAGTTTGTTGTGTTTTTCTTCTTGGTGGATAACCGGCCAATCGTAGACGAGGTGACGTCACCTCCAGATATTTCCAGCAGCTACAGTGGAGTTTGATATGAGAAAATGTTTCAGGATGTAAAACATCAGCGGTAAACGTCAGGTTTTGGTGTCAGTCCCTCAGAATCAAAGAGCGAGGGCTTCTTTCTAGAGCCGCCATTTTGCACCGAGAGACGTTCAACAATCATACAGGGAGAAATCCATCGTAGAAGAGGAGAGAGACCAGTTTCTCCACCACAGGAGCAGGAGAGAGACCAGAAGCAGGTTGGGGTTTGAGGATGGGATGCCTCTCACTTTTTCTTAACTGGAAACTCTCTCACCACCTTCATGCGCTGACTGCAATAAGGTCAGCCACGCTCTCTGAGGGGTTGTTGAAAGGCATTCTGGGAAATGTAGGAAATCACCAACTGAAGTAGAAGTGGAAGAAGCAGGCACTTCATCACTAAATAACTTGTGGAACTTCACAGATTGATGAGATCTAACAGTGGAAGAGGATCTGAGGGGATTTTTCCTTTAATGGTTTATGGGAAGTTAGCAGATTAACAGCTGGAACAACGCTCGTTAAAACCTTCTCTTGTCATGCGAGGGCCCAGTTTGGGTCTCGAGCCACGCTTTAAGAAACCGGATCAGCGGGCCTGAAGCCAGTCCAGATGTTTTGTGGATCCGTGAGCTTCAGATGGTAGTGTGTGTGTGTGTGTGTGTGTGTGTGTGTGTGTGTGTGTGAAGGTGAGGAGAGAGTGGAGGAATACAGGATGTGTGGAATTCCCCTCCGTCAAGCCCCGACACTGCCAGCTTCTGCTGCTGCCCACCCTGTCTTTGTTCACACACACACACACACACACACACACACACACACACACACACACGCCATCTTCCAGTATACCACATTCTCACTTTCCCTGCATCAGAGCTACTTTTGATGTGAACACACACTCGATCACGCGTGCGTAGGTATGCAAATACCACACGTAAATGCACATACATACACACACACACACACACACACACACACAGAGTGAAGCTACTTAAGTATTTTGTAATGTAATATCTGGATATTATATATTTATTTGCTTTGTAGTAATAGTTGTACTAATAATAGTAGTGGTATTAATATTATTATTATTAGTCGTAGTAATAGTGTTACTACTAATAGTGGTGGTGGTAGTTGTAGTAGTATGAATAGTACTAGTAGTATTGGTGCAGTAGGATCAGTAGTAGCAGTAGTAGTAGTACTTATAGTAGTAGTACTACTAGTACTAGTTTTGTTTGGTAGAAGACAGGAAAACTACAGCAGAAAATCCACCTGAAATCAGAATTCACATACAAGACAGTTCAGTCTGAGTTAGTGAACAAAACTAAATCTGTGATGTCATCGACATCAGCTGACCTGTCCAGGAGTTTTTAGTTTCATGAGTTTTCAGTTTGGTTCATAAATCCTGACTAAACTGTCCAACATCATTATAATAATTGAGAGGGAAAGCAGCGGAGTGGTGCAGGCAGCGCGGGGAACGACAGGGTTTGATGTTAATTGCTTATATTTGCAGCAATTAACTTGATTTGGTTGATTAGGGGCTCGATAACGAGAAGCAGGCAGGAAGGCGGGCCTAATTTGTCTCCTTTTTATAAATACTTTCATTAACGTTACGCTCTTATTAAAGCTGCTGACCCGTTTTGATTCAGCAGGCACACACACACACACACACACACACACACACACACAGATTCCACCTACAGAGCTTATTTAATGTAATCACAGAGGTGATGGATAATTGACACTAATTGCAGCACAGTTTAGACAAATTTTAATGAAATATTGGCTGCTATTTGATTGGAGGGCCATAACTGTAACAAGTAAGTGTAAAACAAACTTCAACTTACTGTTAACTACTAAAATTAAAAATAGAAACTATCAACTTATAGAATATGCAAGATGAGAGCGGAGCTTCATGACGCTCCCAATCAAACATGGAGGACGGAGCTGCGAGCGAGCAAGCGGCTGAAAAGCCTCTGTCTCAGGCCAGAGAAGTAGATTTATTCTTCCAGTTTTCAGTTCAGTTCAGTTTTCTGTTCTGTGCTCTGATCAGCTCACTGCTCTACATGTCAAACTGTGACTTCATTACTTAAGTCCATTACAGGCCACCGTCTTCATCTCAGGAGTTTTACATGACTTTACTTAAACACAGTGACGAGAGAAAGGCTCATATATATATTGACACACACACACACACGCACACACACACACACACACACACACACACACACAGCAGCACAACAGACTGGGTGCTGTGTGTCATGTTCAGTCTGAGGAACAGCAGAAACCAGTCAGACTCCGGCGGCAGACGAGTCGACAGTTAACGAACATTAATTACATCCATCTATCAGTCAGCAGGGAGGAGACACACTGAGCATGTCGGCTCACCAGGCAGCTGGGGAGGCAGCAAGAATCTCATTGGTTGAGTTAAACCTCAGTGGGCGGAGCCAAAGAACCACAGTTAGCTAACTGGCAAACTTGAATGGCAAAGAAGGAACTCTTGCCAAAACATGAACAAAAATATCAATGGCAATGACTTGTTTTTTCATTCATTCATGATGATGAAGCTCAGCAGCTAACTAGCTTACCTAGCTAGCTATAGGCTAGTATGGCTAGTTTGAACTTGAAGCTCAGCTAGCTAACTAGCTAACCTAGATAACTTAGTATGATAGATTGTGTTTTTTCAGTTAGCAGCAGTGCTAGGCTTCATAATATTAGCTTCCTCCTCTCTCACCTCTTGTCTTTTTCACTGAGCTTCAGTCTGATGTTACTGAGACAGAAAAACTGTGGTTCTGTGGCTCCGCCCACTGAGGTTCAACTCAACCAATCAGATTATTGCTGCCTCCGAGAAATGTTTAATTAAAACTCCAATCTGCATGAAGATGTGCTGTGGAGTGAATGTAAACACTGTCACATTTGCTAAATTTATGTTTTGATAAATGTTGAGTGTTAGCCTTCACTCTTAAAGTCGAGATGAAATGAAAAATGCCTTTTTAACCCTTTTAGATCACATCCCCGGTCATACTGTGAACCTATTTAACAATATATGCCAAAAAAAATACAAAAAATCAATTTCTTTGTGTTCTTATATCAAAATTCAATCATGTTTTCTTCCTGTAAAACAAAATATGCCGTGTGCTTACGTAAGCATGCCTCAAACAATTTCAACCAATAATATCATGACATCCACCCATCAATCAATCTTCAACTTTTAGCGCACAGAGCTAAGATTCATTAGTTAGCTAGCTAGCAGCAGCATGGTACTCCGGTGTGTCTTCGGGTGTTATGACACGCCCACTTTTCAACGTTCAAATCAAATTCCTCCCAACGTTACGTCCCGCCTGTCTTTCCTGTTTCACTCGGAAATACGTCACGATACGGAAGTTAGATACTCTCGAAATGCCGTTTCATCTCGACTTTAACAGCAGTTAAGAGTTTTTGCTCAACAGCAGAACCCTTCATGGTTCTGTGAAGAACCCTTTAAGAACCCTTCTCTGTAACTCCACGCTCAAATCCATTCACATCACACTTGTTTGGTGCTGTGAAGAACCAAGAATGCACGAAATGTTCCAGTATTAAAAGAACTTTTTAAGAACCGCAGTGGATTCTTTATTCTGATTTCCCAGTTATTGTTGTTGTTGTTTTTATTTAGTTATGTTTTACTTTAACGGTAACAACAAATGAAATGAACTAGTGAATATAACAAAACCAGTGCAGCAAATGAAAAGCAGTATTGCACTATTCACCCATTTGCTTGTATATCACACTCTGCTAGTTTTGACTTGTTTGAAGATGAGGAAGTAAGAGAATAATATCCAAACGTCTATTTTGATCCCAGCTGTCACTGCTATCTCTGCATGGACTTTATAAATAATGTATTAAATCATATTCAGCAACTAATATCTGAAATTGTATCCGATTTGGAGTTCCTTGACATTTGTAAACCCCTGTCCTGCATCATACAGTTGAATAAAATATGTGTGATATACAATAAATGCACAAAATATTAGGCTTTGTAAAAGCTGTCAACTGTCTGATGGTTTAAAATCCTTTGCTCTACCTGTCTGCTCCTCTTTATTTACATCTCCCTTTAATGATTCAAGCGGATCCAATAAGTGAAATCAATAATAATCAATAAGAACCATTCATCCGGAGTCACCTAGTCAGTCATGTTGATGTGGAAAGCAGGTTGGTCTAATGTTTTCTGCACTCAGGAAAATGAAAGATGTGAAATAATTGAGTCAGTAGAGTTGGAAGTGAAGGCAGAATCACATGAGGAGAGAGAAATCTTGGAGTTTCTGCCGGTCGCTCGGTGTGAAAAGCGAACATGTTGTGCACCTACATGCATCCCACCATCTGTTATTTCATTTGTGCCTCTGAATGTGAATAATGAAAAATTTCCATGGCAACAACAGCGAGGCAGGTAGCAGCAGCTAAAGAGAGAGGAAAAATCACTATAATATTCCCATAGGGACTCATAGGTGTTCAGTTGTGAGTTTATTGTGACCTTATTATACTTTATTTTATCTCTTATGGTATTTCTATAGTATCAGTATAATACTCCCATAATAACTGGATAAAGCACCTGAAATTTTAATTCTTCTTCTTTCTTTCTTTTCAATTATTTCTCCCACCCCTAATGAAAAATCACTATAATCACAATAATGTCACAATAATGGCAAAATGTCATTTTGTTGCTCTATAGTCAATACAGAGTTCTTATAATATTCCTATAATATTCCTATAGGGACTGGAGGTGTTCAGTAGTGAGTTTATTGTGACCTTATTATACTTTATGGTATTTTATTTCTTATGATAGGCCATATCAGTATAATACTTCTATAATATTCCTATATGGACTGAAATTTCGATTACAGATTAACTCTTTCTCTTTCTCTCACCCCTAATGAAAAATCAGTATAATTACAATAATATTCCCAAAATGTAATTTTGTGGCTCTATAGTCAATACAGTATTCCTATAATATCCCTATAATATTCCTGTAATATTCCTATAAGGAGTTGTGGTGCTCAGTAGTGAGTTTTTAGTGACTTTATCATTGTTTATGGTATCTCCTATATAGGGTTTTCTGTGGTATAATTATTTGACCGTAGCTGCATGATATTTTAAAGTTCATAATATCCTTCTAAAATATATTGTAGGATTACTAAAGTATTTTTTTTCAGCTGATAATCAATATTGGGTGTTTGGTAGAAAGGGCCTGCAGCAGCTGATAATGTAAAACTGTCAGATTATGTAATAACTTGTCAAAATGTCATGAAAACTTCACTTTAAACGGGTTGAAAATGTAATAAAAGTAATAACATTAATAACATCTATTACTTCATATGGGGCGTTGTGTCAAATATGTGCCGAGTTATATTTGGCATTACAGCCCAAACACAACACGATTTCGCCATGATCGCTAATGTTTTAATCAATATTATCATTACATCATCAGATAGAAATGTAATAATGTTATGAAAGTTATGGCATGAACAGGTTTTATTCCTTTTTTCCATCCATTTAGAGGAACATTTTTATTCCATTTTGACAGCAGATACATTGTCAGCTGCTGCAGGGCTGAAACCTAAAGGTAGGGGATGAGGTGTGTGTGTGTGTGTGTGTGTGTGTGTGTGTGTGTGTGTGTGTGTCCTGTACGGCCTGAGTGCGGATGCGGAGCTGCAGTAAACAGTAAACAGGTTAATGAAGCTAAACTCCGCCCGCCTGCAGCTCGCGGCGCTCTGCTCTTCTCTTCCATCTCTCCTCACAGTTTACGCGCAGATCAGCCGATAATGAGGCGGCCTATTGTAAAAAGGTGAGGAGGAGACGCGGCTCCTCGCGGCTCCTCGCGGCTCCCCGCACCTCCCCGCACCTCCCTGCACCTCCCCGCACCTCCCGGCGGCTCGGGGCCCGCTGCATTAGCAGGTGTAAATCACCAGGCAGAGAGGTGACACGAATTCATTTTCCAACCGGCGGAGGAGAAGAGAATCCCGTCAGACACAAACCAGCAGACAGCCGCTTCTCTTCCTCTACACCCCCCCCAAAAAAACATCACATTGACCTTTAACCCCCTCAGGTTCAGGTTCAGGGTTCTTGCTAAAATGTCAGAATATTAGAAAGAATCAATATTTTCTATAGACTTCATTTTCAAACCTAAAAAGGTGAGGTGCAGGGAGGTGCGGGGAGGTGCGGGGAGCCGCGAGGAGCCGCGAGGAGCCGCGTCTCCTCCTCACCTTTTTACAATAGGCCGCCTCATTATGAGCCTTTCAAAAAGCAGATGATTGAGACCTTTGAGACCTTTCAGTGTCGTTTTCATTGCCTCACCTTATACATACACACACACACACACACACACACACACACACACACACACACACAGGTGGAAGAAATGGATTAAAGCATGTTGAATTTTAAATATCAGAACCAACCCAAAAGCAGCCAGAACAGTTTCTTGTCAAATAAATTAGGAGGAATTATGAACTAAAGCTGGAAACTGGATCACAGGGGAGAAACTGAAGTGCTGAATAAATCAAAATAAATAAATCAAAGACTGAATTTGAAGGAACTGACCAGACCATTATAATATCTGTAGTTTATGTAGGCTACTTTTTTTTCTTTATACTTGCTATAGAAGTCCATTCGTTCCATCACTGCTGCAGATCCACATGTTATTTTTCAGATTAAACTTTGATTTAATTGGTTTTAACATCAACAATTTAACATCAGATTGGATAGAAATCATAAGAACTGGAGGAAACTGAGGATATGAAACATAACGCGACTGACAATTCTAATAGTATGATAGTATTATTATTAGCCTATTTCCCCTGAATTTCCCCAAGGGGATTAATAAAGTGTTATTTTATCTTATCTATTGTAGTTTATTCCTGTTGGGACTTACATTGTGTCTGTGATGCTTTATGGTCAATTTGATCTCCTATGGTATCACTATAATATTCTTATAGTATTCCTATGATCATTCAATTACAGGAGAGCACATTGAGAAATACAGCTGATAAAGTTAACGTTACAGAGTCACACCGGCGGCGGAGGTCGGGAAAGTTGTTCACTCTCTTTCTCTCTCTGCTTTATTAACATGATGATTGATCAGCAGTGTTGTCAAATCAATCAATAAAGTAATGACATAAATAAATAATAGGCCTGGCCAATATAAGGCTATTTAATAAAAAAAACAAAAAACGTGTGTGTTTCTTGTCGGCACGCCAAAGATGATTCATAGGCCTACAATATATTATCTAAACTCACACACCCACACAACTTTTATCCCGCATTGTTTCTTGATTTAAATAAGTGTTGTACTTTTCTGTTTTTCTGCACTCTGCATCTACATTTTTATATTTTAACAGTAAATCTGTTAAAAATAGAAATCTGTCAGTGATCATTCTGCTGTGAATGTTATTTCTCTCACCGTGGAGAAACATTTGAACATTTGAACAGTTAACTGGCAGCAGAGAGTCGCTCTGTCGTTAATTGAATTTTGATTTCTATAACTTATTTTTTTCGCTGCAGCTCTGCTCTCTGCTGATGGAATCAATCAATACAGTCCAAATTATTTTATTTCACTTTATTTAATCTCGACTCGTTTACCCGAAATTAGGTTTGAAAATGAAGGCATATGGTAAACTGCTCTAGAAAATATAAATTCTTTCTAATATTCTGACATTTCAACCTACAGATAAATAATAACTTAATAGCCTACTAATAATCTTGATCGGCTGTTTAACTCCACAGCGCGCGGCAAAGCCTGTTTCTATTTTCAGAAACAATCTGCATGTTTTCCGAGGCTGGGTCTCATTTTGACTCACCTTTTCTTTGTGTTATTGAAAAATAAAATGAGAAAAATATTCTCAAGTTTAACAAAAACTCTCGTTTTCCCTCTCTCTCTATATATTATATTAGTTCTTATTATATAATATTGTCAGGTTATATTTCATTTGAAAGACTTCGGGTCTTCTTCGGGTCCCAAAATCTCCAAATTCATATGAAATCAAATTAAAATTAGTAAATAAAATAAAATAAAACTAAATCAAATTAATATATTCTTTCATATCATGTTATAAATTAGGCTACACCAAATTTCTATTCTATTCTATACTATTCTATTCTATTCTATTCTATTCTATTCTATCCTGTACAGTCTTCTGCAGCTTCTCTTTGTCTTTCTTTGACCCCAAATCATCAAATTCACTTGCAACAAACTGTGAGGAAAACCATTTTTATTTTCATTTTTCCAAATAAAAACACAGCAGGAAGTACAAAGATCGTCTCTGAAGTGAAGTGTAACGCAGTGCAGTAAATCCTAACCGATGAAAAAATAGATTTCACTAAGAAGTGCTACATAAGAAGATGACTCTTTTCTTTCCAGGAGTGTCTGCTGAAAATAAAATTTCACTGAGGTAATTCTAGATATTTTTTTTTTCTCTTGTCGTTCATCCAGAAACTGAATTAGAAAAGAACAGATGAAGGAATAATAAAGTGTGAAAAAGGCAGAACAAACAAACAAACAGACAGAAAAACAGCTGATTAACTCCAAATGAAGGACAAACAGTGAACACATTATATACATATCAGATGCATAGAATACTTTTTTTTAAAAATCCATTTACATAAATACCTACATTTTCCAAAAAAAAGCCAAAAACTACCAGCAGAGAGTTCAGACTGAAGCTGAGTGGAGAGAGAGAGAGAGAGAGAGAGAAAGAGAGAGAGAGAGCGAGAGAGAGGGAGAGAGAGAGAGAGAGAGAGAGAGAGAGAGAGCGACTTATTGTTGTTTTTTAAAGGAAATCTGATTTGGTGTTTCTGACAGGAAAATGTGCATATTCAGCATGAACTTCCTCTGCCGCAGTGCCGCTGAGCAACACACACACACACACACACACACACAGAGTCTGACACACACACACACACACACACACACACACACACAGACAGACAGACAGACAGACTGCTGCAGTGCATCAGGAAATTTTGCCCAAAAATGTTCTTTGTCAAACGAATTTCCCCCAATGAAAAACCAGGTAATCCTTTAAACTACAGGCCATTAATTACATAGTAATAACTGGAAATAACTAACTAATTTCCAAGTAAAATAGGTGTAATAATTCTTTATAACATTAGAATAACTGTTAATTACTGTGGAGTTACTACAGATTATGTTTGTATTATGTGAATATTGTACATTGTCAGTATTGGTATGTCTTTTCTAAAATATATAATGTATTATTGTATGTATTCTGCATTATAAACAAATCAAAACCTAATGAAAGAACATTGATATGCTTTAACAAGTTATTACATCTATGTTACTTGGATATTACTTAATTTCCAGTTATTACTGCGTAATTAACAGCCTCTAATTAAAAGAGTTACCAACAATCACTAAAGTAATCCTATAATATTCCTATAGTAATTTATAGTGTATCTGTGGTATTCAATAGTGAGTTTATCATATCAGTTTATCATACCTAATGGTATTTTCAATCCCTTACTATAATACTCCTATGGGGCTTCAGTGAGTTTGTAGTAACTGTATAGTAACTCCTATAGTATCACTATGATATTCCTATAATATTCATAGTATAGGGATTCATGGTGCTCAATAGTGAGTTTATAGTGACTTTATTGTACCTTATGGTACAAGGTTTAAGGTCTATGGTGTTCGAATATTCTTGTAATTTTGCTTTTAATTTCTAAAATGTATTATAGGATTACAACAGTAGTTTTTCATATGGGGGTTAGTGTGTTTACTTCATCAAAGTTCAGCTTCACAAACTCATCAGACTTTCAGATGTGAGTTTCCTGATGGCAGAAGGTTCATCATCCACTAACCAGTCCAACCACTCCCAAACCTGGATCTCCAGCCAGGGGCCCCAAAACACCCGAGGAACCCCAAAACCCCCGGGTCAGCATGTAGATGAATTTGTAATTCAATTGCAAATTTACATACAATCTCATCTCTCTTTGAAAGTTGTACACTGAGCGAGTTTTAGCCCTGAGGAGTCCTGATGAGATTCACCAGCTAAACTTCAGTCCACTGGTATAAACTGACTAAACCTCTAGAGACAAAGTGGAGCAGCAACTGATGACTAAAATATTATTATTATTATTATTATTTGGTGAATGTGATAAATTATTAGACATAGGTGACCAAACTATGAGCTGAGAGGGAAAACTGGTCCTGATTTTACTGATTTGAGTTCTTTACATTTGGCTTCCACAGATTTCTGCTCGATCTTCTCTCTGCACTATAATCATAACAACTACAAGATTAAATTTGGACTCACTTCAGCTAATGTTTTGCCGGTGCCACACCTTGCCATGGTGATTTGACGCCCGGGGATTTGCCTAACCTATCTGATGTGGTTGGTAATTGACATGTCAGATACATACTGTGCAGTACAGGACAGAACAGTGTGGGGCTGGACGCTGACGGATGGCAGAGCAGCAGCAGAGTCGCTGTTCCTTGTACAACTTTCCTTGATAACTATCAGAGCAGACTTTGAACGCAACAGGAGGAAACACAAACTGAATTTGGTGAAATGAGCACGAACTCTGAAACACAGCCTCCATGTTTCTGACAGGAGTAAAGTTCAGATCAGGTTCCTCCACCAGTAACGGATTATGGTCCAAGAGCAGGAACTGGACTGGACGCTTCAGTTCAGCAGCTGAAACAGTTTGCTTCAGGTTTGGTTCTAGTCTGATATTCAGACTGAATGGTCATCTGGTTCCCGCTCCATTATTCAGCCTGAGATTTCCTCAGACAAATCTATTCTGCTGAAATGCCAGAGACAAACCGTTGCATGAGCGGTTCAAAGCTGACGAGGGAAACGCCAGATTCGCTCCACAAAGGGACGAGATTCAGGAGTCAGGAACCAGACTAGTTAGCTTCAGGTTAGCTTGTTGTCATGAGGTGGGAATTGAACCATCCGCCCCCCCGACCTCCACACCCTTACTGTCCAAACTACCTCCTGTTTCAAGTCCTGTCTCCTCCAGCTGATCCTGTCCTGCTGGTGAAACACATTTCTACCACTTGTCCTGCGTCACCTGCGTCTGAAGACATCGTGCTCATTTCACCAAACCTCACGCGGCCGGGCCGCGGCAGGAAAACCATCCACGCGGCAGACGGTCAGAAACGTACTGCAGAACAGTCCTCAGTGTTACAAAATCGTCTCTTTTCAGGTCGTCCGACGTTCAGTCAACAGCCTTTGACCTTTTAAGTGTCATGTGAGTTTTTGCCACTCAGAGGCATCAAATCTCCTCCTCTTCTTCTTCTCCTCCTCCTCCATCGTGAGTCTTCAGTCCGACGGGGACGCAGCTCCCACAAAACAGAAAACAGTTTTCCTGCGCTCGTCTGCCGCTCCGCGCTCGTCATCCATCCATAAAAGTCATAACCGTCACTTCCCTCCGAGTGTTTTCTCAGGTGAGTCACGCTCAGTCAGCACAGGAATATCTATCTCTACTTTACTGGCGTTTGCATGTGCGCTGATGTCTTCAGTGCCATCAATCAGTCTTCGGGAAATTAAGCTGTCAACGTGTTGTGTGTGTGTGTGTGTTGTGTATGTGTGTGTGTTTCATATGTAGTAACCTGCATGCATGAGTGTATGTGTGTGTGTGCACCTCTCTTCTCTGTGACTCTGTTGTAATAGACAATGTAATAATGTGATCACTTGTAAATCTCCTGTATAATAAAACGTCCTGCTAAATGGATCAAAAAGAGTAATAAATGTAAGGTAATAAATTGCCGGATAGTGTGTTACGATTGTAAATAGATTTTTTTCCCTGCTAATGTATAAAGGGTATAAAAAAAATTTTTTCTTCAATTTTTACAATATCAGTCTGAAGGGGTTTTTACATCAGCCGGTGATTTATTACATTAACAGGATTTATTACATTTTAGAGGGGCATTTTATTATGTGATTCCTACAGGTTATTACATGATGCTGTGTTACGTGTTCAGACGAAGGCTTTTTCACACGTTTAAAAACCCATGAAGTGGCATGGAGATCGAGGATAAACATGAGTGACAGCAAAACAAACATGGTTAACTAATTAGTTAGCATCTCCAAGCAGTGTAAACACTGGATGGTGCCTGCAAGCTAGGCTAACGTTAGCATTAGCCTAGCTTGTTCGCGTGACTCTCTCTTTTTTAAACGCGTGCAAAAGGCCGAACGTCTGAACGCATAATTAAAGTTTGTTTAGCCTGGTTTAAAGGACTACTCTGTCTTTTTTGGGGAGTTTGGCCGGTGTGTGTGTTACTGAGTGTGTGTGTGTGTGTGTGTGTGTGTATCTGTGTATATGGATGGATGGTTGTGTGTGTACAGTATATATTTGTGTTTCCATCTCTCTGTTCCAGTCTGGTCCTCTGATATGACGTCTACATCGTCCGGGCTGCCTTGCTGCGAGGTGTGTGTGTGTGTGTGTGTGTGTGTTTTTGAGTGTGTGTATGTGTGTGTGTGTGTGTGTGTGTGGCAGGATGGCAGTGTGTCGGCGTCCCTCTCTGCAGTCTAGTCCTCTGATAAGACGTCGATGTGGTCGGGGCTGCCCTGCTGCGTCGCCACCCTCCAGCGGCTGACGTGCTGACTGCCCTTCCTCTTCTGCTGCGCCTCGGGCGACTCCTCCTCCAGCTTCTGACGCTTGTGTTTGGTTCTGCGGTTCTGAAACCAGACCTTCACCTGAGAGAGAGAGAGAGAGAGAGAGAGAGAGGGAGAGAGAGAGAGAGAGAGTGAGTTGGGTCACACAACAAGGAAGGAAGGAGCTGATGAAGGATCCTGTAGCACAGTGATTCTCAACCTTTTTTATATCAAGGACCCTAATTTTGTCCACATTAGAGCCACGGACCCCATTTGATGAGATTTTGTCCCAAATCTGAGAATATTTTTATTGTCAGATATGATTTTGTCCAGAATCCCTTGACTGTCTGTATTGTAGGTAGAGAGATAACAGAGAAACTATGATCAGAACAGTCATTCTTCTACATACTTCTTGTAAATTAAATAATGCTGAAGTTTAACAATTCATCAGTTTGCTCGGGACCCCCTGGAACCCCCTCATGGACCCCTGGTGGTCCCCGGACCCCACGTTGAGAACCGCTGCTGTAGCAGACTCAATATATAGAATTAAGAATAATGTGATGCTTTATTGATACCAACGGGATCAAAAAAACTACTACTAATACTTCTACTACTACTACTACTGTTACTACTACTCCTGCTACTACTACTACAACTGCTACTACTGCTAGTACTACTACTACTACTACTAGGCCTACTACTACTACTACTTCTGCTGCTACTACTACTGCTACTAGTACTGCTACTTCTACTTCTACCACAAAGTACTTCTACCACCACTACTACAGCTACTACTACTACAACAGCTACTACAACTACGGCAGACATTTTTCCTTATGATATTTTACTTATTTTAGATCTTTACAATGATTTTAAAACGCTCAGGTAATAAAACTCTACACTATAAAACATCCAGCTGACATCCAACAAGTTTCAGCCGCGGCTTCCACTGTGGAAATATAACCTGCTGACATGAAGCTCGTTGCACAATCTGTCCGCGCGGGTGTCAGAGCGGAGTGACATGATATATGCTCTCTGCCTCACATGTACGACAGGATCCAGATGAACACGATACGCACTTGAGCGCCTCTTTAATGCTGCCAAGCAGAGCGTTGCCAAAGGCCTGGGGAGACACTTTAGAGTACAGCAGCACTTTAATATCAGCCAGGGGAATCAGATCGGCTTTCTTATGGGACATTGTGTAATTACGATTCCACTGTCACACTGACAAATCTGTTGGTTTTATCTTTCACGTGACGAGTCGGGCGTGTAAGAGAGCAATGGCCAAAAAAAGATTAATAGATGAAGAGATTAATTCCAGTTCGTTTCATTCCAACATTCGAATACGATAGCTGCTCTGACAACATGTTTCTGGCATGAAAGTAAAACTCACTACTGGATATTCTTGATATTATCAGCTACCCTGAGCACACTTAGAGGATAGTGTAGAGAAAAGCACACGCTCTTGCCTCAAAGCTTACCAAGGGAGTGAGCCAGGTGTTTAGGAGCGGTAAAGAAGTCAAATGAATGAAGACAAGGAGGCATTTAAAGATTTAAAGAGCGCAAACCTCCACCAACGCTCAACAATTCTCCAATTTGCTGTTACACCCAAATGTCTTGACCCTGCAAACATCCTCTGAGGATTTAGAGTCAAGTCTCTATCTCCATTAGTTTCAGAGTTACGGCTAAAAAACGATAATTGTCCAATGGTGGAAATCCCAAAATCTAATCAATAGTTCCTTGTCCCAAAGTCGATCTGTCCACCAGATTTCATGGAAATCCATTCATAAGTTTTTGAGAAATCCTGCTGACAGACAGACACAAACTAACGAGGGGTGAGAACATCACCTCCTTTGCAGGTAAAAAGGCTCACACACTGACAGAAATGCTAAAAACTGATGCAAAAAATGTGACTTTGACATTGACATGATGGTAAAAAATAAAAGTGACAAAAGTGAAGGTTTCGGTGCTCAGATCATCATCAGCGTCTTTTTTGTCAGCACTTTTTTCCCTCGTTCATTTGTCTGAACATTTTAGAGGATGCAATCATCTCTGTGTGTATTTTTTTTAAGACCAAGCAGTGAACATGAGGTAACAGTTAATTATGAAAATAGAAATGAAGAGTTTTGGAACAAAGCCCTGAAATCCCTTCGTCCCCCTTATCCAAACTGCGATGATTGCAAAAGCTTTAAATTACGGCTGATTAATAACTGCTGATTGCTGTGACTGAACTGATTGATGTATCTCTCTCCCTCTCTCTCTCTCTCTCTTTGGCCACGGTTGAGAAATTAACTCGTAAATAATCTCAGAGGAATCACGTCATCGCCCTGCCGTCGGGGCCCGTATCGCCGTGGCTACCAGATGACAAACAGTGTCAATCATCCTTGGGAAACCAGGTTTGGCTGGAGCCGCGGCGCCGGCGGAGGGGGCGTCTGCCGCTGACTAACCGTCGACTCACTTCCCCCCCGTCCCGTCCCTCGCTATTCCAGCAGCCTGGACCGCCGCCATGCCTTAAATATAGATTGACGCGAGCGCTCGGCGGAGCTAATAAGTCCCGTCTTTACCCTAATGTAAACTATTCAGAGGAAAAAGCCAGACGAAGAGCGGGGAGGTGAGGAGGAGTTTGTCAAACAGCCACAAGAAGCAGCGTTTTCCTGGTTTCATCCTCGTTTCATATCGATAAAAAACAGTTTGGTACCTTAAAGTAGCAAGAGTGCGTATATTTTTAGCATGAACCCCTACTAACACTGCCAGGGTTTCGGGTTCAATTCCCACTTGGTCCCACCATACTAAATATAATTCACTCATAGTAATAAAGACCCAATGAAATGAAAAATAACTTCTGTTTTTAAATCTTTTTGCCGATGTTGCTGGACTTAGCGTTACAGGCCAAAAAACGGACAAAATTTCTAGGACTTTTATATCAAAATGTAAGGTAAACAGCACATTTCTGTTGGTGACTCATCCTGCAGTCGGGGGCGGAGACAAACATTTCATCCAATTAAATTTTGATAACCGTTGGAATTATTGTTTTTTTCCCAGCATGCAGCTCAGTTCAGCTGCAGCGTGGAGGAAGGAGTGTTTTTGTTTCTGGCTGCTTCACCTAAAACTCTTTTCCCACACGGGCGACGGAGGCGGAGAATATTCCTCCACCACAGAGAGCAGACTGCTGTCCGCCCACTTCCTCCATATCTCATTAATATTCAAATAAGCCCCTCCCACTGACGCTTCCCGCCCTAACTTTCTGTTTCATTCGGAAATACGTCAATACGCGGAAGCAAATCACGCTCTCCGTGCCGCTTCCTGGGTTTTTACGGCGCTTTGGATAAAAGCTTCCAATCACCCCCCCCCCGCCCCCAGCGTCTCTTTCCCATCATGCATCCTGCCTACCTGTGTTTCGGTCAGGCAGAGTCCGCTCGCCAGCTGTTTCCTCTCGGCTCCGACGACGTAGTGGTTTTTCTCGAAGGCTCGTTCCAGCCGGAGCAGCTGGGAGGGAGAGAACGCCGTCCGGATCCGCTTCGGCTTCCTGGAGAACGGACCGTGGAGGAGGAGGTTCTCCGGACTGCTGTCCTCTCCTGGGGGGGGAAGCGGTATAAAGAAAATGTAATAATCTACTGTATATATTTAATGAGCGGAAATGATGAAGCAGGGATGCAAAACATGTCGCTTGCTACATTGTTTTTACTTGCTGAAATGAGTATATAATAAATAAGACAAATTGGTCTCTGAGTTTTTAGTGTGTGGCAAACCTAATCTCTTATAGATTATTAATAAACTATATTCAAATTTTATTTAATTTGAATATAACTTAACTGATAAAAATGTGAGATAAAAGGAGGATGAAAGAGAGAAAGCAGGAGTGAAGAGAGAGAGAGATAAAACCTCTTTGCCTTACAAGCCCCAAAGTGCACTTTTTGAATGACATTTCTTATATATTTTTGAAAACATTATTTCCATCATCTTCTCAAAGGGCAGGCAGGGTGCAGCTCTCACTGAATAGAGGCAGCTTGATTTAAAAAACAAACGCTCCCCTGTCTCTGGAAAAGTGGTTTCACCCAACTCTCCAGTAAAAGCTTCTCACTCGCCGTCCTCAGAGCGTAAACTGCGATACACGAGGCAATTTAACAGATGCACTGCAATTTGTCTGAAAATGTTAGATGTTAAACTGAGCTCACTTCCCCCTTCAACTCGAAAGACTCAAAGCAGCAGGTATAAAGACAGGGAGGGGGGGTAAATAAATGGAAAGGGGCCTTTTTGTTGATTTCAGCCCCCGACCCTCTAAATGTCCGTGCCCGGCCCTGGACAGAGACACTGAGAGAGAGAGAGAGGAGGGCAGAGGGTTGAAGTTGACTGACAGGTGTAACTGTAATTCTCCTGAGCAGACATCAGAGAAACTCTTAACACACACACACACACACACACACACACACAGAGTTAGTCACTGTTTTGATGTCTTTAAAACCTTTTCTTTAACCATGTAAACCTGTTAATGGGGTTTGTTTGTTGCACGCATGCACACACACACACACACATCTCTTACTTGATGCTTCAGAAACGCGTTACCTACCTCATGACAATAAACCTTAATTGAACTGAACTGAACTGAACTGATCTGAACTTAATTGAACTGAACTGATTTATTATCCTGTCAGCACGCTGGTTTATGGAGGAAAACGAGCGCTGATGTGCAGACAGCAGAGAGGAACCTGGACTGTTGGTTGTGACTTAAAGAAAACAGCAGAATTCTCCTTTAAATCTACTTAAAATAGATCATTTTAAGTTTTTTCTTTCACTTTTTGAACTTCCACAGCTTTTGCGGCACGTTCCTCCTTCTAAACTCCGACTTTCGTTTCCGTACGGCAGCGGCGCGGCGTGAACGGAGGAACGCTGTGAATACCGGACGGTAAAACGTATTAAAATATTTAACATATTAAACTTTTAGAGTATGAGAAAGTCGAGCGGCTGCCGTTTCATACCACTGCCACGCCTCAAACCAGCACAGCGAGCCGCAGGAATGCTGCTTCTGTTTCTGCAGGGGGGGGGGGGGGGGGTGATGATGATGATGATGATAAAGATAAAGATGATGGTGACGGTGATGCATGTCATCGCCATCTTAGGAAACGGGAGTTTGTTGCGTAACGTGACGACTCTGCTACAGACCAGACCAGCTGTACTAGTAAAGTGTAATTACACACACACACACACACACACACACACACACATACACACACACACACGCGCGCACACTAAGAGTGACAAAGGTATGCATGCGTAACACACACACATACCGTGATGCTGACTAATAAATACATACACACACACACACACACACACATATTTAGAGAGACAAAAGCACACTTGCAAAATGCCAAACACACACACACACACACGTCAAAGACACACATGCACTGCACACACTCACTCGCACAAACACATGCCCATACACACACACACACACACACACACACACACAGATAAAGGCCAACATGCTGTCAGTGTTTCCGCCACAGACAGAAATGCATTTGAATGAACACAAAGATTGAAGGCAAACATAACACAAAAGGAGGTGTGTGTGTGTGTGTGTGTCACCATGTGTGTGTGTGTTTGTGTGTGTGTGTGTGTGTGTGCCTGCTCTCTGTACAGATGTTATTACAGTGTTTGCTCTGGGATGTTTGGTTAATCTGATCAAATACCTCTGTTGTTTTTCTGAAGCAGATATTTGCGATCGGATCTGGTGGCAAACCGCAAAACTGAAGCGAAATCTGAATCAGCTTTTATTTCTTCTTCTACTCTGTATCTGTTATTAATGTCTTAAAAACACTCTGCTCTGATTAAAAAACTCTCCGATGATGTTAATTAGGTCTTAAAATCTAGATCATAGAGTGGCTTATAAACCTGATTATTTTGCTAAATATTGTGATCATGATTATTTGTCTGATTCAGGAAACAAATTTATTTTATTGCCCTGTTTGTACTTTTTCAGTGTTTCTCAAAGCAGCAGCAGCTAGAAAGTCTCTTACTGTCTTCCTCTTATTGTGTCCTTATTTACTAAATTCAGATAATAAATAATTCCTGCTTCATGCTGACTATGCAAACTGCCCATCTGGTTTCAAACCAAAGAGTCTCCAGATGAGACCAGAATCCACTTTTAGGAACTAAATCGTTTTCAGGATTTTGCTCTCTAACGTCGGGCCGATCCGTTCTTTTCCACAGACTCTCTCTGTAAAGTTTCTCCGCTGCTTCATCTGAACTTTGGTTTGGGTCACATGATGCAGGTTCAGCATTCAGAGGCTGTGATTGGTCAGGAGTAAGGGAAGCGCTTGATAAACCACACCGGCACTTCAATATCGCTGAATTACGTGATTGCGGAAACATAAAACCGCAATATATGATTATCTACGATTAATTGTTGAGCCGTATTCTCCATATTCTCTAACTTTCTCCTCGACTCTTCACCTCCTCACTGCTGGTTGAATGTAATGTTGGTGATCGAGGAAGTGAAGTTTCTTCTTCTGTTGAGATTAACAAGTCACCCGCGCTCTGAACTGGAGCGTACACCGAACCAGAAGACCGACCAACACCGATGATCCAGTCTAAACTCAAAAACAGTTTGTTATTCCTTCTTTACATTCTCAGCCCTCATCATGAGCACCAAGCAGGATTTTGGCACCAGATTCAGACCATCGAGGCCACGCTGATCCATCAGAAAACACACAGAATTATTGATGATAGATTTGTGTGTGTTGGTATAAATTCAGTAAGAAACTGAGCTGGAAAACCTCCAGTGATCCCAACGCTCCACCAGGCTTTCTCTGTTTTATCTTTGTTTCGGTCGGACCGTCGTCTCTGTGTTCGCCGCTGGTTTCTACAAAACAAACGTAGGAACGCCTCTGATTGGCTGAACGGACGGTGACACATCTGTCCATCCAGAAAAAGTTCAACTGGGTTGAACTTTCTGTCCGTTTGTCCGAATTAAAACTTGAACTTCAACAGTTTCACTTTGTATATTTTTCTATAAGAGCGTCAGTTCAATCCCTACAATGAGTCACTTCTGAGAGATTTTTGCCTCAGAGCTAAACTCCTTTTGCCTGATATTCAGACTGAATGTCCATTTTGTTTTCAACTTCATTATTAATTTTTCCCCTCAATCTAGCGAGAGCGATTCAGAGCTGGTGCCGGGAAAAAATACTTTAAAGGTAAATTGCAAAATGTTCTTAGCAGCTGTCTCTCTGCTCAAACAGTAGTCAGTACACTACTCAGCAGTAGCTCTGTATACAGTATTACATCGCACGTGAAACATTGTAAGTTGAAAACATGCAAAATCCATTTGCTTGGCAGAGATATCGTTATGGAATTAGGCAAATTAGCCATCTCATACACGTCTGTGATTTCTTTCAGAGCGACACAATAGTGAAATGAACGTTGAGTTTCCGTCTTTGTCTGCATGACTTTCCTCAAAGCCACATACAACATCTGGGCTGCTGCTTCGTTTATTGAAATCGCACGTAAACTAGCAAAATATTTTACATAAGCAAATACATCTAGGAGTTATTCCCAACCGCTGCTGGGAAGAGCTTCAGTTCGCCTGAAAGGAAACGCGACCGCGAACACGCGTACGCAAAGTCGGTTGGCGCCCGGCGGTTGGAAGGCGGCTAGCTTGTGGGTTCGAGGAAGCGTCAGACAATGATGGCGTGTAAAAGCCTGGCGCTCGCTCCCCGGCTTTATACGGCATTAGCTAATATCCAGCAATATTCATATGCAAAATATGACTTTAGAGCCGTGACTGATGGAGATTACCGGGCGACTCAGAGACGCTCGCTTCAGGCAGATGGTCGACCAGAGAGTCGGACTTGCAAATGCAACGGTTGACTTCTGTTGCATGTCAAATCATCCAGTATCTGCTGGATGGGGATTGGTTGGGGAAACTGCATTCAGGTTTTTTGGAGATCTAACTCTTCTTCGATATGAAATCAAACTTTTTATTACTTTATTTACTTGTTATTTACTCAACCAATAGGAATCAAAACTGCTCTGTGCCTCTGTAAACCATCCTCCCCCCTTTTCCCTGCAGTTGTTTCCTTCCAAGCAGCAACAAAGATGCTTTAAAATAGTCAAGATCGCCACTCTGTGCAGGAAACTGACCCCTCTAATCCACAATGAGTCCCATTAGGAAACACGCTTCTCAGTGTTGTATCTTATCTCTACTACGAAGATCTTTGCAGCGTCGACTCACAGCTCTGTTTCAATTTCACAATACGATTATTTTGACCAAAATTATCTCGATATACGATATTATCTTGATAATTATTAATAAGATAAAAACCTTAAAAACAGTGCTGTAATATGCTTCAATTACTTAAAAACGAATTTATCATATCCATCACAAGATATTTTTTCTTGAAAAACAAAAGTATAAAATGCTGCTTTAGCTTATAGAAACTGCAAGGATAGATTTAAACAACACCAATAAAAATCCAAATAACAGTATTTAAAATAAATAAAGTCAAATGAGTCTCAAATAAAAAGCTGCTGGTCTGCATCCACTTTAACTCAGTCAGCAACATGAGTACAATAAGTAAGTAAGTATTAGAGGGGAAAATCAAACATCAGTGATGACCAGAGGTGGAAAGTAACTAAGTACATTTACTCGAATACTGTACTTAAGTACAATTTTGAGGTACTTGTACTTGAGTATTACCATTTTATGCTACATTATACTTCTACTCCACTACATTTCAGAGGGAAATATTGTACTTTTTACTCCACTACCTTTATTTGATAACTTAAGTTACTAGTTACTTTGCAGATTCAGATTATTAATACAAAATATAATCAGCTAATAAATTGTGATGTATTATTATAGATTACTGTAAACTACCCAGCAGTATATAAAGTAGCGGAAATCAGCTCCACCTTTTCCAGCAAGTGATGCTTACACATTAATGCATCAATAATTATAATTCAATAATATAATATATACTGTATTATTCTGAAATGGGCCATTCTGCATAATGAGTACTTTCACTTTTGTTGCTCTAAGTACATTTTGATGCTAATACTTTTGTACTTTTACTTAAGTAACATTTTGAATGCAGGACTTTTACTTGCAACAGAGTATTTTTATACTGTGGTATTTCTACTTTTACTTAAGTAAAAGATCTGAGTACTTCTTCCACCACTGGTGATGACAGACGAGAGCTGCAGTTATCACAGAGGCCACGGTACAAAAAATTAGTGTTTGTGTCATAAGCGTTATTGATTTTTACCGTGATATATAGTAATACCAGTTACTGTCCCATCACTACTCACAGATTTAGCTGAGAGAGAGAGAGAGAGAGAGAGAGAGAGAGAGAGAGGGGTCTCATGGTTGACAGTAGAAGAGGTTGTGAATGTAATGAAAAATGCAAATGCAAAGCTCATGTTTTGTTTTGGCAGCTCACTTTCTGGCTCTGAAGTGTAAGAAGTTTCTGCTGCTGAGCGCTCAGGCTTCCCCTCTGATATGCTGCTAAACCTGCTCGCTGCTTTGCGGCCGGCAGGCTGTGAAAGCCTGTCGGATCTTCATCGGTCTTCTGTTAAAGCCGACAGTAAAACACATTACAGCTAATTACACTTGATAATATCCAGGTCAGTTTGTTCTATCTTTAAAACTGTTTGCAAGAAGACGCTGCATTCCAGGCATAGATGAACTTTTTACACCACAGGGAGGAGGGCAGTGTGAAAACCAGCAGTAAGTTGTTTTGTTTATGAATGTAAATAGCTTTTACTGTTTATTCAAAGATTAGATTTTATTCCAGTGTTCTTCCCTGGGTAAATTAAGGATAAAATAATGATTCAAGAAAGATAAATCCAGACTTTAGAGCTTTGTTTAGAGCTGTCAGCTGTGAAGATCAGTGTCACACCGCCTGTAAAACTCAATGATGTTGTGCGATGGGAAGCCTGGCAGCAGTGTGTGTGTGTGTGTGTGTATCTCCGGTATTTAACGCATTACGCTGCATCAACACACTGAGATCATACTAAGCTTCTGGTATAAGCAGATCTAGAGCGTGCCGAAGCTTTAAATCAGCACCTGAACCGTCACGAGTCGTCTTGTAATTTGATAAAAGAGCTCATTAGCCAAAAAAAGCCGGTGTGTATTCCTTTTACCTTCCACCTGAAAGCCGCTTCCAAAGTGTAAACTGTCAATTTTCCCAAGTCACCGCCGGCTGTAGTTTGGGTCTGAAGGAGCCTTTCTACTGTACTTAACCCCTTTTAACCCTGGGACTCACTCATTGAAGCAGGTAATAGCACAGTGCGGTGTGTACCGGGCTAATGGCAGGCTGCTGCTGGCTGCTGCAGAAAACAGTCACTCAGTTACAATCCTGACAACAACAACATAACAAGGTTGAGTCAATATTTTCTTGCCTGTGCAGATTTTGATAATGCAACACGGAGCGCTGCGAGGCTGAAGCACAGACACACTGCAGAAACCACGAGGGGAGGGTAACTAAGTACATTTACTCAAATACTGTAGTTCTGGCACTTTACTTGAGTATTTCCATTCTGTGAGACTTTCTACTTTTCCTTCACTACATTTCAGAGGGAAATCTTGTACTTTTTCCTCCACTACATTTAGGAGGAAAAAGAGGAAGAAGAGGAAGAAGAAGAAGAGGAGGAGGAGGAGAAGAGGAAGAGGAGGAGGAGGAGGAGAAGAGGAAGAGGAGGAGGAGGAGGAGGAGGAGGAGCTCATCTCAGGCTCTGCCACAGCTGCAGAATGTAAACAGGACAGGCGGCTGGTGAATTGTACATGCTGAGCTTCTGGCACTTTACTTGAGTATTTCCATTTTGTGAGACTTTCTACTTTTCCTTCACTACATTTCAGAGGGAAATCTTCTACTTTTTCCCCCACTACATTTAGAAGTGGGGGAAATAATAACTGAATATTCAAAAAAAGCATAGCAAGTGCTCGTTCGGCTTATTTTGAAAGCACAATGAGCAGTTTAATCCTGGGAAGTGAAATGAAGCTAAAACAAGCTGTTTCTGCCCCAGATCAAGATGCAAACACACAGTCAGTCAGTCAGACGCTCACTGCTCCGGTTTCCAGCCTCTTTAGGTCGAGGTGTGTGTACTGATATGTGCTGCAGTGTTGGGAGGTTTCATCAAACGCCTCCTCAGAAAAGCAGAAAACACCCAGATGTACTGAAGGAATCTGCTACAACACTTCAAAGAGAACAAGGTAAAATCAGGGAAGTTTTAAAAGGAAAATCTAATCAACATGCCTCGCTATAACCTAAAGATGAAGAATGAATAGTAGATATTATATAATGTGATTGTCTGTGAGAAAATAAAACCAAATGAGTAAAGATTGCGACTTTTCTGTTACTGGAATTTTATACTCGCCCATAAAAAATCCTGAATTTCCACTCTGCTTTGATAGAAAAGAGCGTTTTCTGTAGATTTTAGACCAAAACTGCCACACAAATCTATGCTGAACTAAATCTGTAGCTCTAGAAAACATGCAAAAACATCAAGGTTGGTGAATACTCTCTATAGCTGCGTTACACCTAAAAAAAAAAATCTATTTTCTGCCACGGTTGCAGATCAGTTTCAGTGTCAGATGCGAACACAGGGAGAGAGACGAGCAGAGAGAGAGAGAGAGAGAGAGAGAGAGAGAGAGAGAGAGACGAGCGGAGAGAGAGAGAGAGAGAGAGAGAGAGAGAGAGAGAGAGAAGCACAGAGAGAGAAGTGCATATTTCCTGTCGCAGGTCTCGTCATTCACAAACTGCTTCAGCTGCAGTGATGAAAGGCTGAAGGAACATCAGAGAGCCGAAACAAGAGAGGAACGAAGAGGAAAGCATGTGCAGAGAGGAGGAGGAGGAGGAGGAAGATGAGGAGGGGGAGGGGGAGGAAGAAGAGTAGAAGAGGAGAGAGAAGAGGAGGAGGAAGAACAGGAAGAGGAGGAGGAAAAGAGAAAGAAGAAGATGAAGAGGAAAGATAAGACAAGGAAAAGAGGAGGAGGATGAGAAGGAAGAGGAGGAGGAAGATGAGGAGGGGGAGGGGGAGGAGAAGGAGGGGGAGGGGGAGGAAGAAGAGTAGAAGAGGAAGAGGAGAGAGAAGAGGAGGAGGAAGAAGAAGAGGAGGAGGAAAAGAAAAAGAAGAAGATGAAGAGGAAAGATAAGACAAGGAAAAGAGGAGGAGGAATAGGAGGCGGAGGATGAGGAGGAGGAAGAGGATAGGTGGAGGAAAAAGAGGAAGAAGAGGAGGAGGAAAAGAGAAAGAAGAAGATGAAGAGGAAAGATAAGACAAGGAAAAGAGGAGGAGGATGAGAAGGAAGAGGAGGCGGAGAAAAAAGAGGAGGAGGAATAGGAGGCGGAGGAGGAGGAGGAGGAAGAGGATAGGTGGAGGAAAAAGAGGAAGAAGAGGAGGAGGAAAAGGGAAAGAAGAAGATGAAGAGGAAAGATAAGACAAGGAAAAGAGGAGGAGGATGAGAAGGAAGAGGAGGCGGAGGAAAAAGAGGAGGAGGAATAGGAGGCGGAGGATGAGGAGGAGGAGGAAGAGGATAGGTGGAGGAAAAAGAGGAGGAAGAGGAGGAGGAAAAGAGAAAGAAGAAGATGAAGAGGAAAGATAAGACAAGGAAAAGAGGAGGAGGATGAGAAGGAAGAGGAGGCGGAGGAAAAAGAGGAGGAGGAATAGGAGGCGGAGGAGGAGGAGGAGGAAGAGGATAGGTGGAGGAAAAAGAGGAGGAAGAGGAGGAGGAAAAGAGAAAGAAGAAGATGAAGAGGAAAGATAAGACAAGGAAAAGAGGAGGAGGATGAGAAGGAAGAGGAGGCGGAGGAAAAAGAGGAGGAGGAATAGGAGGCGGAGGATGAGGAGGAGGAAGAGGATAGGTGGAGGAAAAAGAGGAGGAAGAGGAGGAGGAGGAAGGTGAGGAGGGGGAGGAGGAGGAAGAAGAGTAGAAGAGGAAGAGGAGAGAGAAGAGGAGGAGGAAGAACAGGAGGAGGAGGAAGAAGAAGAGGAGGAAAAGAGAAAGAAGAAGATGAAGAGGAAAGATAAGACAAGGAAAAGAGGAGGAGGATGAGAAGGAAGAGGAGGCGGAGGAAAAAGAGGAGGAGGAATAGGAGGCGGAGGAGGAGGAGGAGGAAGAGGAGGAAGAGGATAGGTGGAGGAAAAAGAGGAGGAAGAGGAGGAGGAGGAGGGGGAGGAGGAGGAAGAAGAGTAGAAGAGGAAGAGGAGAGAGAAGAGGAGGAGGAAGAACAGGAGGAGGAGGAAGAAGAAGAGGAGGAAAAGAGAAAGAAGAAGATGAAGAGGAAAGATAAGACAAGGAAAAGAGGAGGAGGATGAGAAGGAAGAGGAGGCGGAGGAAAAAGAGGAGGAGGAATAGGAGGCGGAGGAGGAGGAGGAGGAGGAGGAGGAGGAAGAGGATAGGTGGAGGAAAAAGAGGAGGAAGAGGAGGAGGAGGAGGGGGAGGAGGAGGAAGAAGAGTAGAAGAGGAAGAGGAGAGAGAAGAGGAGGAGGAAGAACAGGAGGAGGAGGAAGAAGAAGAGGAGGAAAAGAGAAAGAAGAAGATGAAGAGGAAAGATAAGACAAGGAAAAGAGGAGGAGGATGAGAAGGAAGAGGAGGCAGAGGAAAAAGAGGAGGAGGAATAGGAGGCGGAGGAGGAGGAGGAGGAGGAGGAGGAGGAAGAGAATAGGTGGAGGAAAAAGAAGAGGAAGAAGAGGATGAAGAGGAAGAGGAGCTCATCTCAGGCTCTACAGCTGCAGAATGTAAACAGGACAGGCGGCTGGTGGACTGTAGAGACTGTGAGACTTTCTACTTTTCCTCCTCTACATTTATCTGCCGGCTGGAGTTACTAGTTACTTTGCAGAATAAGGTTTTGCATCAAAACATACGATAAACTAAAATATGTTGCATTGTTAGAGTTTAAAGTCCAACAGTATATGGAGCAGTTAGACCGACAACATTAAAATACTTCTGACAGGTTCATGCTTCAATAATTTAACTCTCTGAAAGCATGAGGACTTTTACTTTTCTTACTTCACTACATTTTACTGATGTAAGTATTTTTCCATCATGGTGTTGCTTCTTAAAGGATTTGAGGACTTTGTTTCTGCAGCGAAGCCCCGGCTGACCTGATGTTCGTCACAGGAAGCGGCGAGGAGACGAACAGCAGCGAGGAGTGAGTCACGTCTCCGTCTCACCGCTCAGGAACACGCCAGCGAGAATTTAAAAAATATATATAAACTGAGGCAGAGACATAATCCTGCACACTGTCTACACTTTCAGTCATATACCTTCATACCTTTTAATTCTGTCTCCATCACAGAGCTTGTACCAATATTCAAAATCAGTAAATTAGACTATGCTCATGCCGAAAAACTATGACAAAATAACAAAATATGACAAATAGTACTCAATGTTTCATTCATTCATTTTCCATAGCAGCTCATTCTGTGTTCAGACTGGACTGAATGACTGAATGAGAGCGAGGGAGGAGAGAGAGAGAGAGAGAGAGAGAGAGAGAGAGAGCAGGATGACTGATCTGATCAATAACAGATACTGATCGTTTAGGACTGTAGCTGCCGATTTTGGTCCGATATTTCATTCATTCCCATTCTCATTCATTCCCTATCCCAGCATGCACTGGGCATGCACAGAGCTTCTACCAATATTCAAAATCTGTAAATTAGACTATTTTCATGCTGAAAAATTCCAAATTATGACAAATAGGGTCAGTGTTCAGGGTCAGTTTGAGAGTCTCCATCTTTGTCCCTCAGCCTCACTGTGGTGTTTCTGCACTGCTCTTCCCACAGATCACCTGTCAATCAAACAGTGTGGGCGGAGCTTGGATTTTCTGTTGGTGGCGCTCTTCATGTTCTTAGTGGTATTTGTTCTCTAAATTAAAAAAAAACATGCAGCATGGAAGAGTTAAGAGATGTAAAACTGCTTCGAAAAAATCTGATTCTTAGTGAAGTTTTAGCAAAATCTCTGTCTCCCTCTGTCTGTCTGTCTCTCTGTCTGTCTGTCTGTCTCTCTGCCTGTCTGTCTCTCTGTCTGTCTCTCTGCCTGTCTCTCTGCCTGTCTGTCTGTCTGTCCTCTGTCTGTCTGTCCTCTGTCTGTCTGTCTGTCTGTCTCTCTGCCTGTCTGTCTGTCTGTCCTCTGTCTGTCTGTCTCTCTGTCTGTCTCTCTGCCTGTCTCTCTGCCTGTCTGTCTCTCTGTCTGTCTCTCTGCCTGTCTCTCTGCCTGTCTGTCTCTCTGTCTGTCTCTCTGCCTGTCTGTCTGTCTGTCTGTCTGTCTGTCTGTCTGTCTCTCTGTCTCTCTGTCTGTCTCTCTGTCTGTCTGTCTCTCTGTCTCTCTGTCTCTCTCTGTCTGTCTGTCTCTCTGTCTGTCTCTGCCTGTCTCCCCTCCCTCCCTCTCTCCTCCATGGGAAAGAGGAACAGAGGTGAAGGAGGGACAACACACCCAGCCGTCTGCATGTCTATTCAAGTTTCAGAAACACAATCAGGAGGACCTCCAACATGGCCGCCAGAGGGTGCGACTCCACAGGGGTTAGAGAGGAGGAGGAAGAGGAGGAGGAAGAAGAGGAGAAAGAGGAGGAGATGAAGAAGGAGGCGAAGCAGCAGAAGGAGTTTGAGTTTCCGTTTCTCCCAGTATGACCTGAACGCAGCACCAGTATAGTACGTACAGTAGCCTCAAAAGCCTGAATACAAGCTACGTTTTCCTAGATTCTCCTCTGAATATGACATTTAGTCTGTGAGGGATTTACAAAACAAAAGAAAAGAAAAGCCATGGAAACTCAATTTGATTTTCTGAATTCATCCCTGAATATGACAATTGGGCTTTATGGAAGTTATACCACTTCTACCCATCATTCTACCCATCATCATTACAAACGCATGTTGAGCAGCCGAGCTTTGTTCAAATCCACAGAACTTTATTTTAAATTCCAGTCAAGATCCCAAAGTTTCCAAAGACACCAAACATGTCAGGCTGAGTTACAGGGAAATGTCTAGAAAATGAAGCACAAGACATCTAGAGTTTTTCTATTTGCTGTGATGTTGCAGCGTCTTGGGTTTGAATATCGGTATCGTCAGCTGGAGCTTCAGTGGAACAGCAGATACAGAATATGGATGAGATGTTGAACTATAGTGTGGATAAAATAAAATGTTTCAGAGCAAACCAAACACCCTGAGAGAAAAGCCATGGAAATAGTTTACAGTAATATTTGACGTCTTCTGTCACAACCTGGAATCTGGAGGAGCGGAGGAAGAAACAGAAGAGGAGGAGGTGAAGGAGTCTCCAGGGGTTTTTGACTCAGATGGAGCCGCCGTCAGCCCTGGGTTGGGGTGGGGGTGGGGTGGGGCGGGGGTGTGTGTGAGTGTGTGTGTGTGTGTGTGTGGGGGGGGGGGGGGGGGGGGTTGGGGCAGATGGCACCTCAGGCTGAATCTCCCCAGCGCTCCCCTGGCACTGAAAACAAGCCTGGTCCTGTCGGTGCGGGGGGGGGGGGGGGGAGTGGGAAATAAAGCGGGAAAAGGGCAGAGGAGGGGAGGTGGTGTGTGTGTGTGTGTGTGTGTGTGTGTGTGTGTGTGTGTGAGCGTGTGTGTGTGTGTGCTGCATATTCCACTCACTGAGCCTATAGTGTAAAGCCTCTGCATGGGAACATTTGTGCCAATATACATTAACATTACTACTAATATATAGTTAAACAAGTAATAATTCAACATAGTGAATAACTCCAGAGCGTGATTTGCTTCTGTGTGTTGACGTATTTCTGAATGAAACAGAAAGTTACGGCGGGAAGCGGCAGTGGGAGGGGCTTATTTGAATATTAATGAGATATGCAGGAAGTGGGCGGACAGCAGGAGGAATATTCCCCGCCTCCGTCGCCCGTCTGGGAAAAGAGTTTTAAGGGGAAGCAGCCAGAAACAAAAACACTCCTTCATCCATGTTGCAGCTGAGCTGAGCTGCATGCTGGGAAAAAATTGCGGGGGATGGGGGGGGGGGGGAATAATTCCAACGGTTATCAAAATTTGATTGGATGAAATGTTTGTCTCCGCCCCCGAGTGCAGGATGAGTCACCAATAGAAATGAGCTGTTTACTGGAAAGAGACGCTCTGTTCATTTCCTAGAAATAATTTTTTTTTGTCATTTTTTTTACCCGTATTGGTGAACAGGTGAACACTAAGTCCAGCAACATCAGCAAAAAGGTAAAAGAAAAAAAAGGTTGTTTTTCATTTCATGGGGTCTTTAAACTAGGCTACACCCGAACTGTCCAATCAACATCTAGAGCTGGAGCCTCCTACCCCCCCGACATATAAACACAGAAACAGCAGATATTCCTTACAAAAAACCCACGTGTGAATTCAAAGCACACGTGCTTTTTGGACACACATTGGTTTTCACAAAGTTTCCACATGTGAAACAAATATTGACATATCTAACGGCAGGTGGGAAACGTGGCAGAACGTGGAAAAAAAAACCACATCTTCATTTAGAAATGAAGATGTGAGATTAGAGATGAACTTGTGTGCAGAAAACATGTGCTTTGAATTCACATGTGGGTTTTAACATGTGACTTTCTTGTAAGGGATATCTCCAGGTAACACACACACACACACACACACACACACACCCTCTAACCCCCCCCGCCCCCCTCCGGTTCCCATGCCGCCTGTCACCCACTTCCAGCTAATGAATAAAAATGTTGTGTCTGTGAAAGGAGAGTCCTGGGAGCAGAGAGCAGGAGGCAGGATGGACGGTCCGCCTCTTCCTGTCCAGACAGAGAGAGGAGGGGTGATGATTTAATGGAGGGGGTGGGGGGGTGGGGGGGGGGGGGTTCACCTGTATGGGACCAGGTAAGTCTACTCTGTTTAACTCTGTTTATGTTGTGCTGCTTGGACGCTCCGGAAATATGCCAGAGGAAAATAATACATCCTCTCTCTCTCTCTTTCTGTCTCTCTCTCTCTGTCCACGCTCTCATGCTGCGTTCATGTCACATGGGCGTTACCGTAATTTTAAGCTTCCGAATGGGGAAAAAACATTCAAGTCAACCTTCTGAGTGGTCACTCCGATTAGGAAACTTTCTGAAGACCTGACGGTAAAAAAACACAGAAGTGTGTCAATGCTACAATAACTCCGCCCCTTTCCACTTTGGCTCCGCCCTTTGCTTCTCTTTGGCTGCTCCAGCTCCAAAAAATTTGAAAACATGGCAGTGACTGTAAACACAATCTGCAGCTTCAGAAGATGATGGAGGAAGACTATGAACATCAGAGTCGGTGGTACAACCTGCCTCTCCCCAGTTTAAAGTAATAATAAGTTATTTTCCTCTAACTGTCTGTCTGTCCTGCTCCTCTCTCTCTCTCTATCTCTATCTCTCTCTCTCTCTCTCTCTTTCTAACTCAACACTGATCCAACCTATATCCAGTTCTTAAGTCTTCTCCTCTGTCTGTTCTAAACAGCCGGTGTCTGGTAGCTCTTTCCTGGGAAAAATCCTCTGCTGCACAGGAAGTGATGCATTTTACGTTTCAGTTTTGTTTGGAATCAACAGAAGAAGAAGAACTGGGTAGTTAGCATGAGCAGTGATAGCCACCATGACTGAACAGACAGAGAAAAGAGAAATTCAAACTGCATCAACAGAAATATCCAAGCTCCGCCCACACTGTTTGATTGACAGGTGATCTGTGGGAAGAGCAGTGCAGAAACACCACAGTGAGGCTGAGGGACAAAGATGGAGACTGAATAAAAACAATGAGGAACTGGAGGATTACCACTTTAAAGAGCTGCTGACACTAAAAGAATTTCATCAGTCTGGTTTCAGTGGAGAGTTTTAGTTTCCCATGATGCTCTGAATGTTTCAGAGACGTTTCCATCCTGATGAGAAGAAAACTCTGGGAGAAACACTGAATATTTGTCATAATTTGGAATTTTTCAGCATGAAAAAAGCCTAATTTACAGATTTTGAATATTGGCACAAGCTCTGTGCATGCCCAGTGCATGCTGGGATAGAGAATGAATGAATGAAATATCGGACCAAAATCAGCAGCTTCAATCTTAAACGATCAGTATCAGTTATTGATCAGATCAGTCGTCCTGCTCTCTCTCTCTCTCTCTCTCAGTCTTTCAGTCCTGTCTGAACACAGAATAAGGCGCTATGGAAAATGAATGAATGAATGAATAAATGAATGAATGAATTCATGAAATATCAGCCCAAAATATCGACCATATCAGCAGCTTCAACCCTAAACGATCAGCATCAGTTTTGTCCCTCAGCAGCTCAGATCAGTCGTCAGTCTGAACTCTCCTGTCTGTTTTTACAGCCACTGGACACCAGCAGCAGAGAGAGGATCTGACCCCCCCCCCCCCCCCCCCCCCCTCTCTCTCTCTCTCTCTCTCTTTGAACAAAAGCCTCTAATCTGCCATCTGAAGGAGAGGGGTGGGGGGGTGGGGGGGTAAAATAGCTACACCTGGGACCAACATGGCGTCCGTTTACCCAGGTTTCCAGGTTTTAGCGCCTGACTCTGGGTTTGGAAACTGATTCCCAGTCGATGGTGTTGGACCGCCAGATGAAGCCCTGCGGCCCGTTCTGGGTCCAGAGCCACGGCTTTATAAACTAGATACTAAGTGTTTTTTTTGTTTTGGTAGAAAGGAGAGGATATGTGGAAATTACTGTAGGCTATATAGAATTATATATAGAGAAATAGAATGTGTGTGATTTCTGGTTTTAAAATGAATAAAATGAATAAAATGTTGTGATTTTATAAGGGAAAGTACTATACAAATAAAGGTAGTATTATCATTATTATTATTATTATTATTATTATTATTATTATTATTATTATTACTGTAATTTTTTATTGTTTATTTTCTTATTTATAATTATTATTATTTAATAATGCAATAAATGTTCCTCGACCGTAGAATTCTAGCTTAATAAAATGGTTGAAATTTGACGATAAAAAAATATATCAGCTATTGGAAATAAGTATATGTTTCATTTTATAAGATATTCAGTCAGTCTGCAGATCTAAAGAAACTGATGAAGATGTTTATGTTTTGTTCAACATGGCAGCCGAGTTTAAACTGTAATGTGAGCGAACTGAACTGAACTGAACCGAACTGAACTGAACTGAACTGAACTGAACTGAACTGAACTGACCTGAACTGAACTGAACTGAACTGAACTGACCTGAACTGAACTGAACTGAACTGACCTGAACTGAACTGAACTGACCTGAACTGAACTGACCTGAACTGAACTGAACTGAACTGAACTGAGCTGAACTGACAGCTGATGCTCTGCTGGTGTTTTCTATTCACATCTTAGACCTTTAGCTCTTAATCTGTTATCTGAAGAAACAGCTTTAATTCCTCGATCAGCAACATTACAAGCAACCATAGTAAAGGGGTGAAGGGTCAGAGGTCACAGCATCCTGACAAGAGATGGAACAAATATCCCTGTGAGCCTGAAATGATCTTGGAAGAAAGAGAAGAGACGCGAAATAACAGCGGAGGAGAAACTTTTCCCTTCAGTGATTCTGCCGCTGATTCTGTCAACAGCCGCTTCCTTCAGTTCATAGAAAAACTGAGTTCCTATGAGAATATTATAGAAATATTATAGTGATACAAAAAAAAAGTACCATCAAGTCACTATAAAGTCATTATAGACTATCATAGACAGACTGTAAGTGAATATTATAGGAATATTATAACATCATATAAGATAAGAAGTGTTACCATAAAGTCATTAGACAAGAAGTATTATAGGAATATTACAGGAATATTATAGTGACACCGCAGGAGATACAAATACCATAAAGTACCACAAGGTCAATTCACTATAGAGTATCATAGACGCACTACAACTAGGCTTATTATATGAATATTATAGGAATATTGTAGTGGTTTAAAGCCTGAGAAGAGAAACTAAAGACACTGAAAGTTAATGTGAGTTTCTGTCTGCTGTTTTGGTTTGAACACAGTTAATTTTCTCCTGCAGGCCTGAACCAGTAAACTTCCTTATTATTATTATTATTATTATTATTATTATTATTATTATTATTATTATTATTATTATTATTATCATTATTATTATCATGGTGAGATGATGAGATGTGGATAAACAGGCCAACCTGACGAAAAACATTTAACACTAACGGGACGAATCCTCTTTTAATATTAAAGCTAAAGAAAACTAAAGCAAATCAATAAAGTGAAGGGAAGTCGAGGAAAATAAAAATAAACTCTGAGTTCCAAATAGAAATCCATATGAACAGAAATCAATTCTACTTTCAGAAAATCATGAACTGCCGCATTTCCCCTTCAGAAAGCCTTTCTGGTTTAAACTCTAATAAACTCTGTTCCTGCAGATGAAAAGCGGGTAAAGTGAGTTTCTATCGCTGCTTTTAGCTGCGCGTTCCTTCAGATTCAGTCAAATCATTTATTTCCCCTAAAATATGATTCTAAATACTTTAATAGTAATATTGTAAACTAATTATTATGCGACTCAGCTGCAGAAAGTCAGATTTCACTCTGTATCTGACACCAGCGGGATTTTTTTTTACTCGTATTTGTTATTATTTGTGCATGTAATATTTTTTTTATTCTATATCACTGCATCTAATGTAAGATTTTATTAAAACTTATTTTTTCACACACAATGTTGGCTATTTTTTAGAGCGAAAACGCGGCTGGTATTTATAAAGAAAGGCATATTGCTTCGCTTTTTGCATAAAGATCATTTTGACTTATGGCTGGACAATAGAAATGACTAACTAGGTCATTTTAGGTTACAGCAGATAATTATAAGGTGTGAGGTGTGAGTCAATATTTTCCATCATCCTCAGGGTGACTTCTGGTTTGCAATTATGAAAAACTACCAGCAGTTAAAATGCTGCAGAATATCAGACACAAAAAGCTTTTACTAAAAACGAAAAGCGCAGAAAGCCCAACATAATGAACATCGTGTCTTTGCACATTTTTATCGTATTTATTTCCTCTGGAGACATAATGATTTTTTCTGGATTATTCCCCCGGGCTTTGGGCGGACCGAAGCAGAAACATCACAACTTTATTCTATAATTCCTCTGAAAACAGTTTCATACCGAATGATGAAGACTGTTTGCAAAACACTTTATTTCGTGGAAGATCAATTCTCGTTAAAACAGACGCACGTGGCAAAGCAGTTTGCCTCCTAACCCGCACCCTCTCCTTTTAATTATTTAAAGTAAAAGTTTTTATTCAAAACTGTGATTTTTTTGCCACCAGGTTCAGTTTTTTCTGTTTTAATGTTCGTCTCGTGCAGAAGGCCTGCTGCCAGAAGACTCCTCACCTTCTGATCAGATCATGACCTGAAATGAACACGCGGCCCTTCAGACGAGACGTTCTCTAATCAATCAACAGAGATCAATAAAGAATTCAACTTGAACTTTTCCTAAAACCTCATCCTCATTATTTTACATGAATCCCGTAAATTTCAACACACGAACACTGAATATTTCTGACGACATGCAGCTCCGTCTGCTGAACATCCCGAAGGAAAAAATATCTAGTATTCCTATAATGCATTCCAGCAGGATACTGTACAAATATCACAACAAAACTGCAAACTATATATAATAACCTACAGGAATATAGTGAAACCATAGGAAATAAAAAACACCATAAACTCTCTCCTGAGTCACTATAGGAATATTATAGGAATATTATACCATAGGGGAATTATAAACACCATAAAGTAGGCTACAGTAAGGTCACTAAACTCACTACTGAGCACCGCAAACACTTCACTATAGGAATATTATAGGATTATTATAGGAATATTATAACTGCCTGACTCCCAACGCGTTCTTAATGAACTCGCCTGATTGAATGAGAGTTTAAACAAAGCCTCTCGGGCATCATGGGATATTATGGGCTGTACAGCATCACTCATTGTTTTACTGTGCAGCTCATGCAAAAAAAAAATCAAATCAAATAAAAAATAAAAATCCTCCACATTGTTAAATGACTGCTATGTTAAAGGTAGAATCAGTGGGGAAAACAGCTGCTATTTCCTCACATTAGATGAAATGAAACTTTAATGAATCTCTTGAGGGAAAAGAGTGCATACAGAGAGGAATAAGACAAATAGAGTTTAATATGTAGGCCTAATTACGGAAAATGAAAACAAATTGAGAATAAACCGATAGATAAAGGAGAGAAGATAAAGCGTCTCCCTGCACGCTGCTGCTGCTGCTGCTGAGACCTTTGACCTCTTCACTGTAATGTAACGGAACTGATTCTGGATCAGAACACAGTCCGTCCTGTTCAGGCCTCCAGCTGCTCAACTGGACATGAACAGTAGGCTACCCCAAAACAATTACCACGAAATGAAAAGTTCCTGCTTCAGATGTTTATATGAATCTCTCTGTATAGAAATGATTTGGAACTGAAGCTCATATTCTGCTGTTGCGCTCATTATAAATCACCGAGAAAAGACCAGCAGCTAAATGCCGAAGAAGTGTCATTTTTCTACTACTGCCAATAGCAACAAATATTATACTATCACTACAACTACTACTACATTAGGATATTAGCATCATTATTATTATTATTATGATTATTATAATGATTGATAGCACTAGCCTACTACTGGAGGCCTAATAAAAATAATTTTAGCAGTAGTAGCCTATTTATTATTACCCTTGCTTACCTATTTTTTTTTATCTTTCTTTCTTGTTTAATGTTATTTTTCTAGACAATTTATATATTTTTTGTGTTTTATGTGAAGCACATTGAATTTGCCTTGTGTATGAAATGTGCTACAGCCTATAAATAAAGTTTGCCTCGCCTCGCCTATTAAGTCGTAGTAAATTAGAAAATTAAATTAGCCTAATAAAATTAAATGACGCCAATAGCCTAATAATAATAGCCTAATGATAATAACGATGATAATAATAATAATAATAATAATAATAATAATAATAATAATAATAATAATAATAATATAGTAGAGTATAGAAGATAATACAACCAGTAATTTAAAAAATGAAAATAGGCTAAATGAATAAATAAATAAATAAATAAATAGGCTATTGAGGAAACCTGAACAGATAAATGAGTAAAGATGCATCTTATTTCTGTTCATATATTTACTCCCTCTTGTGGAACCCCCCTCCACCCCTCCAGCTCACCTGTGAACCGGTGGCCCAGGTATCTGTTCCGCAGCACCCACGGGTAGAAGCTGAGCGCCTCCCGGTGCTGCGGGCTGAAGAAGCTCTGCGGGGGGATCTGCAGCGGGTGCAGCGGCAGGCCGGCGGGGCTCTGCGTGTGCGTGCCCGGATCCTGCAGCACCATGTCCGGCCCGGAGTACAGAGTCCTCCCGCTGCCCTGGAAGCAGGAGCCGAAGGGCCCGGCGGGGTGCAGGGACTCCGGGAACCGGAGCGCCGTCGGCCGGATGGGCTCATCCCCCGAGCCGCTGCTGTTGCTGTTCGCCTCCTTCCCAACCAGAGACTCTATGGTGAAACATTTCTTATTGCTGTGCTGGAACATGGTAAGCACTTGGATCGGAGCAGGAAGGTCAGGGTAAAACAGATAGAAGTGGAGGCAAGAAGGAACAAATCGGCGTCCTGTAAGTCCAGTTTGTGGAACTCGGAGAGCTCAGATTCCCAGCTTCCCCCGGAGATCCATAACTCTCCCCAAGAGTCCGCTTGTGCGTAAAAGCCGTGCGCAAATCCCGGTTTTGCACCTGGAAACGGGAGACTCTCCCCTCTCACCTGCGGTCGGAAGGTGTCGGTTCGCTCTTCTCCCCGATTCGGCTGCTTTAAGTTTCACAATCTGGGCGCAAATCCTCCGCGGCGGCCGGCTGGAGAGCAGAGAAGAGCGGGCTGCTGGGCTGAGATCAGTCGGTGTTCATGCCTCCTCCCGCCGCATGTTGGAGTCTGAGGATCCGAGAGTCTCTCTGTCACTCAACAGGCTTCAGCGCGGTACCTGCCCTCCCTGACAGAGGTGTGCTGAGCATGCGCAGACGCCACCTCTCGCAGCCCCTGACAGCCATTTTGTTAACTGAGTGGATGACGGTGAAGGGAGGAGGAGGAAGAGGAGAAGGAAGGTGAAGGTGATGAGGATGATAAGAGTAGGCTAATAATAATCATGATGAGGAAGAAGAAGATGATGAGGTTGATAATGATTATAATGATGAGGAGGAGAAAGATGAAGTTGAGGTTGCTAATGATGATAAAGAAGATGATAAAGAAGGAGGAAGATGAAGATGGTGATAAGGATGAGGATGATGATGAGGGGGGGGATGATTATGAAGGTGATGATGATGAAGAAAATGAGGAGGAAGATGATGACAAGGATGAGGAGGAAGACAGTCATGAAGATGAAGATGATGATGATAAAAAAATTGATGAGGAGAAAGCTGATGATGATGAAGAGGAGGAAGACAGTCATGAAGATGATGATGATAAAGGCAATGAGAAGGGTGATGATGAGGATGATGATGAAGATGGAGAGGAAGAGGATGAATATGATGATGAGAAAGATGAGGAAGATGATGTTTATGATGATAATGAGGAAGATGATGATGATGATAATATTGCTGAAGGCCTATTCACTCTGAATTGATGAGCTCATTCAAACCAAATGAAAAATCCCTATAATATTCCTATAATATTCCTGTAGGAATATGATACTCAGTACTGAGTTTATAGTGACCTTGTAGTATTTTATGGTTTTTTTTATCTCCAGTGGTATAGGATTTTCTATGGTATACTTTTGTGACCTGTGGTAGCTGCATTATATTTTTATATATATTGTATATATTAAAATAAGAAACTAGTGATGTGTCAGTCATCATGCAACCAAACCAGGGACATGAAGTGTTGAGAGAAGAAAGACAGAACTTAGTAAAAGGTGGAATCTTATCCAGGAGCCAAACGCATCTCATTTTTCCAGGAGGCACAAACACACACCAGCAGATCCACCATGCAAACCAACAGAGAACACAAAGAACATAACGCTGCTGTCAGGTGAAAACCTCATAACTCCAATTTTGGTGATTTTCATGTTATAAATTCAGCTGAAGGAGGAGGAGACAATTCTACAACTCTCAGCTTCATGAAAGCCTTTCCAAACAATTATATAAAGTCAGAAAGTAGCTGGCAAGATAAAAACAACGCTGCTTTTCTTTCTGGTGTCAAGTTACTAGTGCAAGCAATGAAAACATGCAGATTACTCAGGTATGATCTATTATACAACTATAATCATCATGACTAAATATTACAAGTGGAAAAAAAATAGCTACCTGTTAAGATCTAAATTTAAATGCCAGTTATGAAACATCTAAGGTATATAAATATTAATGATCTTAACAACATGAGAATTATTCACATTTCACAATATGTAACATTTAATATTAAGAGGAAAAGCATTTTTAAATGATTTTTTTTTTTTTTTAATGTTGAGTCCATGCTGTTTTTCTATTCATTTTCCTGTCTTATTTTGACACAAAATTCACACCAAATCTGATGATGTCATGTCTGATTTATCCAATTTATCACCCAATGTATGAATTTAAATCACGTTTCATCTAAAGTGTAAATATAACTGATAACTGGCCTCCGGTGTGTTGCAGGTATAAATAGTTCTGCTTCTCTCAGAGGGAGTGTGTGTGTGTGTGTGTGTGTGTGTGTGTGTGTGTGTGCGTGTGTGTGTGTGTGTGTGTGGGAGGGGAGGGGGGGTTATAGCCGACTGAATGACAGGTCAATTGACACAGAACAAGCCAATTGACCCCGGAGGTCAAAGGTCAGAGGAAACCAGTCTGGTGTCCAGGGAGCCCCCTCCCCCCCCTCCCTCCCTCTCACCTCAACTCTTTATCCGGATGATGTCACCTGCAGTTTTTAAATCACAACACACAACATGCAACATACAACACAACAAATAGCATACGACATACAACACACAACACATAATACAAAACATACAACACAATACACAACATACAACACAACATACAACATGCAACATAATTTCACCTCCAATCAGGATTTTCTACAAAATTCAGATGTTATTACATTATTATGTGACGTTTTCATGGCTTGGTTGCTGGAATGAGCGATGTAGCTGTTGTAAGTGTGTGTGTATGTGTGTGTGTGTGTGTAAGTGTGTGTGTGTGTGTGTGTGTGTGCTTTGTATGCTGCACAACAAACTGCCTCATCCAGGACACTTGTCTCTGTTCACACTGCAGCTGAAAGTTTCCAAACTCTGATTTTCCTCCTCATGTGACTCAGATCTGATGTTTTCCCAGTTTGTCTGATTCCCATCTGGACCGCAGGGATCTGAGCTCCAACATCAGAGCGGAGCAGTTAACAGGACGTCTTAATGTGGTCCTGCTTACTGCAACTATGACCTTATTCAGGTTAAGATAATCAGAAAATGCTGTTTACATGACATCTTCTTATTCAGACTATTGTCTTAATCGGGTTTATATCGGATTATTACTGTCCATGTAAACGTAGTCACTGTTTTGAACTTTTTTCCTCAAAAAACGGAAACTTCGCACTCTGGCGGCTCCAAGTGGCAGCGAGAGGTAACTGTTTGAATTTCTGAAAGTTTGGAGGACTTCATTACCCAGAAACAAATGTCTTCTTCTTCGAATCCGACCCAGGACCTTTGTCGCATGTCTTCCCCTCTCTCTCTCTCCCAATCTTTCCTGTCTGTCTCTACTTTCAACTGTCAAATAAAGGTGAAAATTCCCCAAAAAAGAATCTAAAAATCTTCTTTAATAATAAGAAAAATTGTCGTAGTGAAATTTTGTAGTGAGAGGTCTTTTGAGCTATCCAGGAGATTTTTTAGTTGCTCTATTGACAGTTTTGCCTGTCTGGTGCCCTGTCTATTCAGGATTTCAGTATTGTAGTTTGTCCACCGCTACACTTTCACCACACAGTCCCCTGACCCCTGACCCCTGACCCCTGCCTCCTGCCCCTGTCACCTTCTCCTCATCTTCCTCCGCTGATCAGAAACCGTTTGGGCGTCTGACTCCGTGACCCCCGGAGCCGGAGCCCAGCTCTCCTGCCTGGCGCTCGCTTTTGAATTGAATTGGGGTTCGGGGCTCCGGAGCACCTGAGGGACCCAGAGGACAAATGCCGGTCCATTCAGAAGCGCCTAATCGCGGCCCGGGACGCCCCACAAAGCCCCCCTGCCTTCTGCTTCAATGGCTCGCTCTGCGGAGGCCCGTGTGAACCCGGCCGGCCAAAAACCCCCCCCCCTCCTCCCTCCCCATCCTGCCTCAGTATGTCAGTCTCCGCCCCTCAGTCTCAGCCTAGCTGGTCTAACCAACCCACCCCCACCCCCCTTCACCCCTTCCCCTCCCCTCCACCGCCCCCCTAACATGATAATTAATAGGCCTTACTGGCGGATTTGGATCCCGCTCGGCTTTGATTGAAGACGGCCATTAGCATCTATTAATTTTGCCTCTGGCGTTTTATCGCCGGCTCTGAAAGGGGGAATTAAGCGGCTGGAGTTATTGTGAGGCTCGGGGTGCGAGGCTGAGTTAAAATGTGATTATTGTCCCAGCGGCCCGGAGCCAGCTAACTGCTGCTAAGCCCTCTTGAAAGTGAAGGGGCGACTCCTCTCATTCGCCGGTCATTAAAGAGGAACAAGGAAAGGATATTAACAGGAAATAACTGCAATTTTCTCCCACTTGTAATCTCTCTCTTTACATCGAGGTGAAAAGGACACTTAGAGATGTAAAGGGGGAAAACTTGAGCGTGAGCTACAGGGCAAAACAATGAGAGCGGCGCTACAGTAGTTCAGCCTATAGCGCTTCATGTTGTCTGAGAGGTTTTTCAAAAAAAAACGCAAATTTAATCGGGCAACATCCTGAGGGAGAGTAGGTGCAGGAGTCTGGTTGGCTACTAAAACAGTGAAAGTGGCCGGTGGATTTTTGAATATACCAAAAAAAGCAAATTTCTTGAGCTGGGTGCAGGAGGAAGGAGGGAGAGACGCAGATAGAAAAATAGACTTCGGTTACACTTTCATCACACATTTGGATTTTGCTCATATTGCTATCAGATCTTCAAAACCAGATATGTTAGAGGTCAGGATCACATGGTACGGAAGAGGATTAGGCCCACGTGTGAAAAATGTATTTGAGCTCTGAGTTTAAAGTCACAATTCTGAGAATAAAGTCAGAATTTTGAGTTTAAAATCACAATTCTGAGATTAAAGTCACAATTCTGAGAAAAAAACTTCTGAGAATAAGTCTGACTTTATTCTAAGATTTATCAAGAGACTCACATTTTTCACATTAATCCTCTTTCGCTGTATTGTGAGCTGAATTCTACACAGTTTTAACACAATCCAGCTACAATGAGCATAAAAACAAAATGAAGAGAAGGAGAAGGATGGAGAAAGTAAAGCAGACACAGATTTAAAGAACAGTTCAGTCAGGATTATTCTGGTTTTCCAGAATAATTTTTCTGAACCAGAGTGGGAGAGTTGATTGCTGTATTTTTGTATTTGGTTCGTTCAGGTTCACACTGACTAATTGTAAACAAAAGTCACATGACTCACAAGCAGCTTGTTCATTGGACAGAGGTTGAACCTGTCATCCTGCAGGTTACAGATGTGCAACTGGCAACTTTTTCCAGTCATCAAGTCCCATCTTTAATAATCAGGACACTGATGAGGGAAGAAAACACTGGATCTGTCTCATCTGGTTTAATGTGTTTAAGATCAGATGAGATTCAGGATGTGTGTCTGAGTGTCTGCAGGTTTCAAAAAGCCAAATTTAAGACTTTTGAAGATGTTTTTAAAGCTGCCTGGAATTACATTTAAGACAAATTTAACGACCAAAATAAAGAAAGCAAGCTGTCTAAAGCAGCTTGTTTCTGACTGAACAGCTAGTGAAAGTTGTGAAACTATAAACAGGCAGAATGAGACAAATGACAGCAGGAAATTAACTGTTAAGAAGAAGATGAAGATTGGACTCCTAACTCTGTTCTGGATTCATCTGAGAAACCTGACATTACATGGTGAAAAAATAAGGCCTCAATTCACTGAAATTAAGATATTTGAATATTTTTTAAGGTCTTAAATTTAGAGAATATATTTTAGTGCTTTTACAGGTTCAGGATTTATGCACAGAATTTAATGTGGAGAATTTATTTTGCTGTAAAGAGGAGATTCACTCAAAAATGGAGGTTGATGGGTTTTGTTTTTTTTTTAATTTGATTGACTTGCTGTTTCAGTGTCTGTCGCCCTCCAGTGGCTGTTTTACAGTGAGGCTTTATATTCATTTTACTGGTTAAATTACAAAATCACCTCTTAATTAATTTGTACAGACTTGTTGTTTATGTAATGATCTTTTATTAATAATGTGTTCAACCTTCTTTTTATGGTTTACTCTTATATTTCCTTGCCTTGCTTTCATTATTGCTTTTAGTGCTTGGGAACTATATTATGAAAAGGGCCATGTAAATAAAGATTATTGTTATTATGAATACAAAAGTGTGGTGTTATGTATTTATGCATAAAATAACATGCATGTATTAGAATTTAGAATTATAATTAGACTTTATTCCTGCATGAAACCGAACCTGCAGCCTGGTTCTGTCCCTCAGCGCTTTATTAGCCTCAGTGAATATTTTAATAATTTTTAGCTGCACTCATCTTTCCAGTTTATCATTTCTTTTTAGCTAATTACTCCATAATAGAAGCATAATCCCCCACATTCATTAACAAAGGCTGAAAATAAAGTGTCACATCTGCTGCTCCCGGGGCCCTTCAGCAGATATAAACACCTGTGAACCTTTCCTTATTTATTACTGTACAATTTCCATTATTATTTTATTACGGCAAAGAGAAGCCATTATAATCGCCGAGTGGGGAATTCAGAAAAAAATTAGCAGGAGCTGCAGGTTTACGCCGGCTGCTATTTGTGGCAGCGGAGAGGTGTTTCTTCCATCGCATTTGCTTAGAACAAAAAGGTGAAAATTGCACCCTGGGGGGAACAGCTTTGAGGGGGAGAAAGGTGTAGTTACCCTCCATCCTCTCTTTATCTCTCTCTCTTTCTCTCTCTTTCTTTGGCTTGCCCCCAAAAAACCCAATATTATACTATTATACCATCAGTTCTGGTTTCTAACTGCTGGGACTCCACATGGGAACTGTAATGTGTTTTATGGGAAGAAAGAGCTGCTTTTTTTTTTAAACCAAAGTAGAGAGTTTCTCATTTTGGAACGACTGATATGTAGCCTACAGTGCTGCAGATAAACAGATAGTGAAATCCTTGTTTCAGGCTGCGTTCACACTCATCATGTTCTGATCTGTTCATCTGAACTCTGCAGTGTTTCCTCCTTCAGTTCAGCTGGTTTGTCCAGGTGAGAACGATGACCTTTGAACTCTGGTGGCACCAAATAACGGCAGCGAGAGTCTCAGTCCTCTAACAAGAGAACTGCGGTGCGGTTCGTTAATCCAGCCGACTACAGGAAACCACCCCGAGACGCAAGGGATTATGGGTAGAAGGAGACGGATGCTTGGAAAGCCTAGCAGAACAAAATGAAGTCTGGGCTGATGCTCATATTCAGCTGTTTCTTTGTGTGTTCTTAACTGGTATGAACACCACAGAAGAAGAGACAGACAAGTCCATCATGCTGAGATAAAGATACAGAGACTGGAGTCAGATTGGTTTGAAAACTCTGTCCAATCAACAAGCTACTTGTGAGTCATGTGACATTTGTTTACAAGTCCTGGTTGGCATGTAATTGGTCAGTGTGAACCTAAATGAACCAAAAACAAAATGCAACAAAGGAGGAAACACTGCAGAGTTCAGATAAACCGATCAGAACATGGTGGCTTTGAACGCAGCATAAAGACAGAAACAGTCAAACACACAGTCATCCATACACCAGTCTCTCTCTCTCTCTCTCTCTGACAGGATATGTAGAAGAAAAATGACTCTCAGGTTTGTTTTTTGTAGACTCAAAGCTTTATATAAATACTGAATATTGTACAAATACATGGTACCGCTGTATCTCCTTAAAATAAACATCATGGCTCATATATGGACAGAACGCTCGTTAAAACACATTAAACTGTGGCTGAACACCGAGACCGACACACAGGGAAAAGAGTAATCTACAGAAGCCTACTGAGGACATAATTCATACATTTTATTTACGCCGTTTTCCATGATAACGGGTTCATTTTCTTTGTTTTCTTGAGATAGAGTTATTTATGTCATTATCTTGAGATAAAGTAAAGGGCATACAGAAACGTTGTTTTACCGAGATAACAAATTAATTTCTATTGTTCCTCATGATGCTGCTGTAACAGGTCTGCTGACTGCAATGTCTGGGTTTTGAATAATATGTTTTCCTTTGGGATGTTTGTTCCAAGCAGAAAATCTCACATTCTTCCAAAAAAAAAAAAAAGTGTTTTCCGAAGATAATAAGATCATTTTCTAATTACCTCGAGAAAACAAAATGTATAATCTGGAGATAATGACAAAAATAACTTGATATATTGAGACAGCAAAGAAAATAATCTCGTTATGACTGGAAAACTGCGTAATTAAAATGTATGAATATACAGTATGTCCTCAGTGGGCTTCCATAGTAAGCAACCCTCTGTAGTCTGAACAGAACAGAATAAATAGTCGAGAACTGTAACAGAAAACCGTTTCCTGTTTAAACCCTCCAGGATCTGAAGTTCTCAGGTTTCCACGCTCACTTGGAAATCCAACTCAAGGCCTTTTCAAGGACTTTCCAGGTTTTGTTCGCAGTTCAAGGATTCAAAATCGGCATGTTTTGGTGGTAAAGACATGGCATTAATCAGAACTGGACATCATAGAGTTTCATTTTTACTCCTGATGTGTTGAAATCCTTCATGTTAAACCTGCAGATCTCCATCACAGGGTTTTCCTCAAAGATCTGAGGCACACTGATGAATTTGGGTGATGTATTTTCATTTTTTTTTCATGCCATAAATAAAAGTTGAAAAGCAGATTCTTAGTTTTATTAACAGTCTGCATGTCAGGGTTGATTTTTTTGGCTTTTTTTTTTTAACTGCAGACTAGTTGACAATCGCAGATTTTGTCATTTCTTTTGCAGTGTGTGATGGGATTAATTGAAATAGTGAGTAAACCCTGGGTGGGTCTGTGATCCTGTAGTGGAAACCTGTTTGAAACACAAGGACAGAAATGCTACTGTAAAACATAAACGCTGCAGACAAACTGTAGAGGGCGCTGCTGTGGTTTAGAAACAGGAGCCTGGTGTGGAATATCTGGAGAGCGGTTGGGTACCGGTGGGTAGGAGGGACAAGCCGCCATGTTGGAAGAACGACTAAAGACACCTCCTCATCCCTGATGAAACAAAGAAAATGCCTAATGCGTGAGCACTTCTTCTTCTTTTTGCCTCAAATGTAAAGCCATAGGCCCCCCTATAATATGAAAAAAGAAAATGGATCTTACATATTTATTCTAAAGCCAAAGCTTTGTATAAAGACTGAATATTATATATTTGCATGGTACCATTAAGTTGTGTATTGCTAAAATAAAACTCTGACCATAACCAAAACTGACCATGTCTTTGTTTAAAACACGCATATTAAACCATGACTGCTGTCTATGAAACCATAACCAACAGCCACAGTTAGTCTTCACCTAACTCATAATGGCACTTTTAACACTCCGTACTAATAGAACCATATAACCTGCCACAATACAGAAACTAGGCACTTTCTTTGTGTTGCCAGGGAGGAAGAGGCCATTTTTTTTTGTTATCTCTATGTGTTTTGTATATACTTGTACAACACCTTGGTTGAAACCTGTTGTTTTTAAGTGTGCTTTATAAATAAAGCAAACTTGAACTTCATAAACCCATATGGGCCAAACCCTCGCCTCTGTGTCATCAATAGATGAAAAAGGTAAAATTTAAAAATAATAAATATCAACAATTGCCAATTTCAGCCTTCAAAAACCTGTATCAGTCAAACCCTAGTGGTGCTGTCTCTCATAACCACTGGTATCCACAATGGTCTCCAAACACTGGTTTTGAATGTTTTTTATCGCAGCGTCCAGATTGACGGAGCTTCCTCAAATGCCACACTGGCCATGAAACCCTGAAGCTTGGTTTGAGATCCAGTCACTTCTGAATGCAAGTCAGGCAGCTAAGAAGCAGTTCACTGATAAAAGATTAAAAAAAAATATATAATCTAAATAAAATGATGAAATAAAATAAAATACATCAACAGAATATTTCTCCAATATAAATACATTCCCATCTGTTTTTCCTCTGAGATGCAAACTCTGGGTTTGAGGTCGTTCAGCAAGTTTACCGCTCAGACTTTGGGACTACAGGCACCGGCACCATCATCATCATCATCATCATCCTCCTCCTCCTCCTCTTTTTGATCATCATCAACCTTGTCATAGTCATGGTTACCATCCAGACCTGGGTCAAATAGGAGTTGTAAATATTTTTTTTCATGTGTATGGGATACAGGATGTGTGAGGTTTGCCGCATCAAGAAAATTCAGATATTTGTGGGAAAATATATTGCATTGACTTTCAAATACTTTTCTAGTTCTGTCTAAACCACAGAACTTGAATGTATAGAACGGTCATTTCCATTCAAATCAACGGTCCCTGGCGGTCGGAGCGGCGGCCATTTTGCTCGGACTAGCTTCTGTATGAAGCGACTCACAGCAAGTCACTGAGCTGAGAGGTTTTACAGCAAGAACCAAAGCAGCTTCTCTGTCTCCTTGCTGCCATGGATTGCTAACATGCTAATGTTGACTAGAAGAGCTAGAGAGAGAAGTCCAGTCTGTCCCCACTTCCTGATCCATATTTGGGACAAACATCGTCCTTCCAGCAGGAAATGACTGGTAGGGAAAAGGGGGAATTTCAGAGGTATGGGTCTTCTCTTTAATGTTCATCTCACAGATCCCCCCCTTCACTGCTGTTTTGGATGTCTGGGTAAATCTTTGTCTGCGGCTGCTAAGTTAAATCTACTGTGTCTTCTACTGTCAGTAGATAAGGAGCGTCTGCTACAGTTCAGTTCAGTCCAGCCTGGTTCGGCTCGGTTTGGCTCAGTTACTTTGTAGAGAGACACGGAAACAATCCAGTTACGAGAAGACTTTCAGTCTAAACTGAGATCTCCACCATTTGAAAAAAAATCTTTCTACAATTAAACTTTGACTGCTGGTATGACAGTAAAGCACATGATGGGATACTATTAAGGTCTGTAGTCATCTTTAGACTTTTTCTTACAAAACATATCTGTTTTTGAGGAATCATCTGTCTTTTCGAAATACTGACTGATGAATTTCAGGTTTTTATATTTTTTTCAACATGGATATATGGTGTTTTGAACTGAAACTGCCTATTGATGTATGACATTTATATGGCAGACAGATACTAAACGTAATGAGGCATGCTCCTCTACTCTCTCTGCTAAATTTGCACAAGCCCAGAGTGAAAAAATACTTTAAGTCTGCATACAGTCCAAGTCAACAAGTACCAATAAACTCTTACAGCTCCGGTTGTCTTAGTTCAGTTTAGCCTGGTTTGGTTTGGCTCAGTATGGTGTGAACGGGCCATGTAACAGTCCAAGTCCATCTGCTCTGGTAAGACAGTTTGGTCTTTCTCAGGTCAATTTAGCCGAGTTTCTCAGTTTAGTGTGGAAGGGGCGAGTCGGGTGGGGAAAGACCAGCAGCCACCGCCAAACGCTGATCAATTCTGTCTTTGTTAACTTCTGATTCCCCGCTGCCCAGTCTGACAGGCAAGCAACTGTCATGTGGAGGTTTTAGTCCATTTTTATATTCTAGCTGGCTTGTAAAACAGTGAAATCAGCTGGCGATTTTTGAGGAGTACCTGCCACTGCAGCCGAAGGAAAGTTTAGTTTGTGTTGCTGGTTGCTGCCTGTAATCCTCGATGGCATTAAAGCACCCATGAAATTAACTCCCATTCCTTTTACTTCGTGGAAAATGTGCATCTTCCATGGTGACCTCATGCTGCACCAGGAGGCCTAAATATAAATTCCTAACCAATAAAACCATCAGATTTTTGAACTGTCCCGCCCCTCTGCACCCCTCCCAACTGCCTTTCTCTCCCTGACTCATATTCCATTGGTTTAGACTTTTGAATGATCCCTCGCTGCATTATGTGCCGCCCCAACATCCTGTTTCAACAGGAAATGCATCAAATCAAGGAAGTAAAGATGCTATTTCATGGGGTCTTTAAGCACCGTCTCCTTTTTCCTCTGGTTACGCCCACCACGGTTACATCCTGGTTCTGTTCGGCGCGGTCAGTCGGCTGGTTTGTAGAGGGGGGGTTAATCATCAGCGCCTGTCTGTCTGTCTGTCTGTTGGTACCAGTAAAAAAGCATCATGGCAGCCAGCTCTTGCCACAGTGTCCAGATAACTTCATTGCTGCTGCTCCGCTCAGTTCAGCCACATTTGGTTTGAATGGAGAGAATTTCGGTTGCACGTCTGCAGCTTCTCTCTTCTTTTTCCTCTTTGTTTTTTTTCCCCTCGCTGTTGCACGTTCCCGACGTCGCTGAGAGCTTAGCAGGTTTTCACAGCGCTAGAAGTAAAAAAAAAAAAATACTTTGACTTTTAGCTGAAGAGCGCTGGGATTCGAACAGGTTTTCAATAGTCGCTTAGTAAGAACTAGAACCACGACCAGCGCTTCCCACAAGCATCCGTTTAGCACTGCTAGCTAAAAATAAACTAATGGACACATGGGTTCAATTGTTCGTTTCCCTCCGTCCAGCAGACGACAAGGCGTTTAGGTCTTGGGTGACTTTTTTTTTTTTTTTTTTGGTTCCCACCGGTCAGTCCCGTCTCCGCCGCCCGTCCTGCGCCCGTCAGGCCAGCAGGCACCAGGGCGTCTCCGTCTGGTCACAGTCCAGTTTGATGTTGACGACGGTGCAGGGAGCGCCGCTGATGGTCACATCCTGTCTGGACTCCACCTGGTAACCAAGGTTAGTCAACCCGCCCTCCGGATCCACCTTAAACTGCTCCTACAGGGAGGAGGGAGGGAGGGAGGGAGGAAGAAAGAAAGAAAGAAGAGATTTAAACAGTTCAAACAGTTTTTTTTAAATCAACAGGTTTTGAAAAGTTACCTCTTGCTGCCATTTGGAGCCGCTCACGTGCAAAGTTGCCCAATGCCACTTTAACACTTTCTAGTGTTGACACTGGTGGTTATTTTCTCTATTTACGTTATGTTAAATAAATGCTCTCTCCTTACTTACATTCTGTTTTTCTTTGCTGCATCCAGTTAATATTTTGCTGCTCCAACAACTCAGTTTCTCCGTGGGATCATTAAAGTTTCATCTCGTCTTCTACAGAATAATTTGGACACCCTGCCAAAAACTGAGCATTTCACTGTGGTCGTGTGAAGAACTTGTAACTCTAATTTTGGTGATTTTTATGTTTTCACTTCACTTGTTTAAAAACCCATTGGAAAGCCATTGGATAAAGCAAAAAAATGAATTTGTCACCAAGCTAAAAACAAAGCTGATGACATTTTGAAGGTTTTCACACGACAGCGACAACTAGCTTAGTTTTATCAGGGAAGAAGCGATAACGTTACGATCTTTACTTTAGTTGTCTTCCAACATGGTGGCCTGTCCCTTTTACGTTGCTGACCGCTCTCCATGCAACATGTGACCGGCCTGTTTGATATAAATTTTATTTTATTATAAACATGTATAACTATCTGAAAGCACATACCTGTTTCTGTGCTGCTACTCTCTTCTGGTCCCTCTTCCTCCAGGCCGGGTCGTGGATGTGCCGGAAGGTTTCATATCCTGTCTTTATTCCGCTGGGTCTGAACAGCTGCCGAGAGAACAGACCGGATTAATAGGAATCAATAATACTGATCAGGAATACTACTGATGAGTGATTTAGCTGATTATCCACTGGAGATGAACTAAAGTAGCTGGTGGCCGGTTCAGATCCCTGACTGCCAGGGAAGCATCTGGGGAAGAGACTGAAAAGCTCAACCTGTTCTGCTGAGGTTCCCTTCAGCAAGGCAGCAGACTCAGACTTCAGACCTGCAGAGGTCTTTACCTGTAGTTCAGCTTTCCTCAGTCTTCTGTAGAACTCGTCGTCTTCTCTGCCCCAACCCCAGAACCGGTTCGACATGCCGTTACACTGCAGAGAGAGAGGAACAACTGATATTTACACTCTGTTATGCAGCCGATACAATACAGCCTTCTTTCTATGTCTAACATTGTATTTTAGCAGTGTGTTTTCAATCATTTTGCATTAGCACTGTACAACTAAACTTAATAAAACAATACTTAAACTAATCCTAACCCAATCCAACTGTTATCTTACCTAACCTAACCAAACAACAGAAAGTTAAAAGGCAAAAATTTTCAGCAAGCATTAAAGGGATAGCCAACTAAAATAAGCAATTTCTCATTAAAACGTTTTTTAGCCATTGTTGGTGTAAAAAACAACATGAAAGTGTGAGAATCTGAAGTTCTTTCTACTCTGAGAAAAGCCTCTCTCTCTCTCTCTCTCTCTCTCTCCCTCCCTCTCCCTCTCCCTCTCCCTCTCTCTCTCCCTCTCTCCCTCTCTCCCCCTCTCTCCCCCTCTCTCCCCCTCTCTCCCTCTCTCTCCCTCCCGTCCCCGGACCCTGTAAATCCACAAGAACCCGGTCACAGCAGATCCGTACCATGTGGTAGTGCTTCTTGGTGAGCAGCAGGATGCCGCCCACGTAGGTCTTGTAGTGGTAGAGCGGGTGCAGCTCGGGCGACGCCACGTGGAACGGCCCGTCCTCGGGGAAGCCGTAGTCCAGCGCGTCGTTCAGCGGCAGCAGGTCCACGTCGTGCATCGCCAGGTAGTCCGTGTCGTTCCCGCTCTCCATGTAGCCCACGTTGATCAGAGACGCTCGGTTGAACCTGGAGCCAGGAAAACACTTTCTTTAATCTCCCCTCAGCTCGGATTTCTCTGAATTTCCTTTCCCCAGCACTTCTTTATCAGCCATGATCTTTCTATGGTCACAAGACTTTACTCCATCTATTGTCAGGGAGCTGTGAGTTTAATACTACTTACTATAATATTTTCAGTTGAGTTTTATTAAAGTTACCTCAAGATTTATATCAACCTAAAAAGACAGGTAAACTCTTCCTGCCAGGCTCAGAACAAAAATCGCCTTGAAAATTTATAAAATGGCTGTGAAATCAAAAATGAGGAGGCAAAAAAATGCACCCAATAATTAGGAATATCCTTTTTTTGCATTTCACCCTGTTCACATGTTTTCATTGAGTTGTCCTGTAGTCACAGGTGAATTTGACTACTGTCCCCTGTGGGCCACCATAGGTGAGTTGTGGGAGTCTGTGACTGGGCAAGTCTTTCCAGTGCATTCTGGGAGAGAAAAATGTATCGTTTTTTGATCAAAAAACAAGCGAGTTCGCAGCCTGAAGCAGCAGAAACTGTTGGCACCATGCAGCCAGCAGGAGGAGAAAACACCGACCAACACAAACCACTGAGTCAACACAAAATACCAAAAAACAATATGGTGAAAAAACAGATAGTAGAGGGAGGAAGAAGGACCGGTTAGGGACAGAGAGGCTTCTGGAAGGCCTGCTGCCAGTTTCCAGCAGTGGGAACGAAGTTAAAACATGTTTATTTGCTTTATATTCAATGCAAATGTACTTAATAGTTCCCCCAAAAGCACCAAAATGTCCCTAAAAAGCAGATCAAGGGGACAAAACATGCCATATGAAACAAAAGGTAACTTCCTAGCCTGCTTCCTGCAAATAAACATTTGGGGAAAGTGATTTTATTTGGATCCCCCCCCTCCCTTCCCCCTCACCTGTAGTGATCCACCTGGTTGATGATGAAGATCCTGTGGCGGATCTTCTTCTTGCTGAGGTAGGCGTGCATGAAGGGGACGAACACCAGCAGCTCCTCGAAGCGCTCCCTGAACGGGACGATGAGGGCCAGTTTGTGAGGCCCCCAGGTCGGGTCGTCCGCCGCGGACGCCTGACTGTCCGCCGGGCAGGGAGGCGGCGGCGGCGGCGGCGGCTGCTGATGCTGCGGGAGGCGGCCGCCCTCCAGCCCCGCGCCGGACATTTCCCCCGAACAGCTGAGCTGCAGCCAGAGCAGAGAGACGAGCACCAGCACCATGCAGAGACCGAACAGCTTGTAGACCGTACACTTCCCCGACAGGAACCTGCAACACACACGCAATAGGGACGGGACGATATATCGCAATTGAATATATCGTAATACAAAACTGTGACAGTACTTATGTTGTGTCAGGAACATGAATGGTGATATCAGCTCCATGTTATTCTGCTGTCAGGAACATGAATGGTGATATCAGCTCCATGTTATTCTGCTGTCAGGAACATGAATGGTGATATCAGCTCCATGTTATTCTGCTGTAGTAATCACTAACGAGACTCTTGACCATCACAGTTCCACAAGCTCTCCATCCAAATTATATTATTGTCACTTTGTAATGACATTTTTAAATTGTTGTTTACATTCTAGCAGCCAATGGCATCGCTAGAAAGATTTGTGTCTCAGAAATAAACAGAATTCTACACAGTCAGACTTTGTCATGAACCCCATATCACGTATCGAATCGTATCGTGAGATAAACAGATCGCCCATCATTCATTTCATTAAATTTAACTCATATTTAAAGAGGTAATCCACAAGATTCTTAACTGTTTACTTTGCTGTTGCTGCCAAGTGCTCATTGCTGCGGTGTTTTCTGTATTTTGTATTTTTGTCTTCATCTGTACCGAAAGTAATGTGTACCAACTACAGAAAACGACCGCAAAACGTAAGGGATTATGGGTAGAAGGAGACGGATGTGGTTCTTCATGCTTGGAAAGTCTAGCAGAACAAAATGAAGTCTGGATTGATGCTCATATTCAGCTATTTCTTCATGTGTTCTTAACTGGTATGAACACCACAGAAGAAGAGACAGACAAGTCCGTCATGTTAGATAAAGTTACAGAGACTGGAGTCAGATGACAGGCGACCAAAACTGTTGTTAACCAAAACATAACAAGGACAGGTGAGTTTTTGTTGGGAAACACAAATACAAACTGGAGAAGAAACTGACATGCAGAGCTGTGAGAACACACACTCCATCTTCATCTTCATCTTCATCATCATCATCATCACTGGCAGTAAGGAGGCTTCAGCAACAGGTCTAGTAGTTAGTACTGGTAGGCTACTGGTGATTCATGCATCCAGACTACAACCAAAACAAATGTCGCTGATGAATTGGTCTATTTTACAGGCTAACCTAATAACATCATTTGTTATATTTTTAAATATTTTTATGCTGCACATAGCCTATTTACACATTTTAATTTATTTTCATATTTTTCAGTCATATTTCTTTGTCTCAGTATGCACTACTGCTATTTTTTTGCACATCCTCATAATGCTGTAGGCTAATTCATATATTTTCAAACTTTTCATTCATATATTTTTACTCATGATATTCCAAGGTGGTAATTGTCAGTTGCATTATGTGTAATACCAACCCAATTGTTATATTCTTATTCACATCATACTTTTTTCTTTGCTGTATCCTATTAATATATGCTGCTGCAAAGACCCAGTTTCCCCACTGGGATCATTAGTTCAAGTCAAGTTCTATCGAATCTAATCTACTCTACTCTACTCTAACCTAATCTAAACTCGTTAGTGGCTGGTTAATTGAAGGTGTAGCTGGTTACTGTGGATAAGTCAGTTTCCTGTCTTGCATGCATTACACAGCCTGTCTGTATTTGACACCATGCCACCCAGAGACCGCCGTCAGCAGCTCCTCATTCAACAAACTGAACACACACTCAGCATCAGGGTTCCCAAACTCTGTCCGGTCAGACCCAGATAGATTCACTTTACTACAGACCAGAGACCAGCTTTAAGCTTTACTGTCCGTTTCTACTGCAGGAGAGTCAAACCTCTGATCAGAGTGATCATTATTATAGACTGCATGAATAACATAACAGTGAAATTTAAATGAAAATCCTCCTCAGATCCTCTTCCACTTTTACACATCCTCAGTCTGTGAAGTTGAATACATTAACACATCCTCATTTTGCCGGTGACCGCCTGAAACTCTTCCAGGACCTCTGGGTGCCCCTGGACCGCAGTTTGGGAACCACTGGTCTGAGCAAATCTACTCACTTCTCAGTCTCTTCTTGACGAGGCAGTTTAGAGGTTTCACTTCTTCAGAGGCCAAGAAACTGAGTTACTGGAGCGGTTTGGAACAAACTGATGCTTGTAGCTTCAATCTATTACTATTATTATTTTTGTTGCAATTACAGAATTATATAGAAGAGTAGCTAGACTGTTTAGACCTGAGTTATAATGGTTAAATTAAGGGCAAACGCTGAACACTCCACCAGCTTTGAAGCAACTATAGACAACATTAGCTCTAAACTCAAAGAAAACAAAAGTGCTTCCCTCTGTCCTCTTTGATTTCTCTTAAATGAGTCGTTAGAAAAATCCTGATGCTTGGTTTCTACTGCTATGACTGTTAATTTATAGTACAGGATTATACTGAACAGTAAATCTAACCTAACCTAACCTACAACAAACTGAATTGATGAACCAGCTACCATTAGCTCTCATTTCAAAGAAAACAAAGAAGTGCTTACCTTCTCTCCTCTTTGAAGTAGAGGACAGGTTTTCTTCTCGATGAATACATCATTTTTTTCCAAAGCACAACTAATTACAGTTGAGTTATGAAGTTGAAAACAACAAAAAACTAATTCATTAAAAAAAAGGTAATGGTGTTGATCAAGAGTCGTGTTGTTTTCCAGAATAAACCCAGGATTCTTCACTCCTCCATCCTCTTATTTCTTTAACCTGGAGCCTCTCATCTCATTTTAACTTTGATTCTGACGCCTAACTGTCCTCCATGTTAATGATTTTGTCTCGTTAGTTTGTACTCAAATCTACCGTTAACTTAAATAAGCGTTAAACACTGGGTAAGTAAAATAAAAAGTTAAAATTAGCTGTTGCTAACCGGTTTGCTCTGGATCCATTTCTGCCTGCTAGCTAGCCTCGCTTACATTACTGTTACTGTACACGTAGCATAGCGGTACATGGGAACGCGCCTCCTCTAAATTAACACTAAAACCTTTACTTGTATTTTATTTTCTCTGCGACAACATATCAGATAGACTCGTTTCTAATCGTTGCTTTCTAGGAAACGACAAATTCAACGGAAGAGGAACCGAGCAGAGTAATATTTTACGATAATTTCACGCTCGTAAATATCAGAAGCCGATTGTAATGCTGTCCGTCTTTTATGTAACTCCGGGTGGGAACGACGTCAATTAGTAAAAAGGGTTCCTACCAGGTATAAGCGTAATAACAATAGTTGTAACCAGTTAGCAGTAGTGGCAGTAGTAGTAAAATAAAAAAAAAATTAACGGAATATTTGTGATGAAAGTCCTACTACTACCTTTTCAAAAACGTTTGAAAAGTGCTATATAATATATCTCAAACTTTCATGTTTTTAATTTGGTTTTTATATCCAATTTTAATTTCCATCCCACTTTCTTTCTTTAATTTTTTTTAGTAGTAGTTTATTTTCACTGTTCAGGCTGTGCTTAGCTTGTAGTTTTTCGAAGATTCTAGTTTTTGTTTGGATTTTTTTTTTTTTTTTTAATTTAGTTTCTATTTCATTTTTGTGTTAGTTCTGTTAGTTCAGGGTCAATTAGGGGAAATGGCAGTGTGTGATGTTTACTACATGTTTAGGAAAGTACATAATTTTTTATATGATTTAAGGTGAATTCCCTGAATATCCATGAACATTTTTAGTTTTAGTTTTGCAACCAGGCAATACAACTTTTGGATTGGTTATAATTGTATTACTTAGTTTTGCTTTTATATTTATTTCATTTCATTTTTTTATTTATTTATTTTATTTCCCACGTTAGTTTACTCACAATTGTAACATTGGTCTGTAAAAAGGTCTCATTTATAACCTGTGTGTATCTGTGGAGTATATTACTGTATGTAATGTAATGTAAGATTCTGAGCAAAACTGTAAATCACACACTCAATCCATTAAACCAAATGTGACAAAACTTTATTTCGAGTGCAATTTTAGACAGATTTCACATGTAGAGAATCTTTCTAAAAAATATTCAAACCCCTCTCCCAGCCTAAACCTTCACCAGCTGATTCCAATTCCAACCCAGAAAAACAGTTTCTCATTTTACAACAAAAAAGGAACAAAACCTTCAAGAGGGAGAAAAAAAAAATAAAGAAAAGAAGAACAAAACTTCCAATTTCTGTCATCCAGACCAACAGAGCTCAGACAGCCTTACAGATCAGCACAGACTGACTTCTTGGCTTGTAACATCTGCATTTTTAAATCTGACTGTTGAATATATTCAGGTCTTTATGTCTTCAGAAACAGATTTATTCCACTGGTTTCTATTTAGTGAACTTGTACAGGAGCAGTTCAGAGGACAGCAGCTGTTTCCCTGCTTCTGTACCTCCAGGTTAAGCTAAATATTCAGCGACGCCGGTCTTAGAGAATGTAAATTTTCCACTTTGTACAAGAGTTTACAGTTACACACAGGACTGGATCAGTGTTTATTCTACCTGAAGTTTAGAGAGAAGAAGGGAAAACATCCAGGAGTGAAAAGGAGGGAAAACCACAAGCTAAAGATCGTCAGACCGGTTCCTGGAGCCCGAGGCGTTCACACACACACACACAGACACACACACACACACACACACACAGACACACCAACAGATCTGGTTCAGGATCCCAGGCTGAGCTTCAGTCTGAAGGAATTACTTAGCATTTTGAAATTTAGTGTTTTTCTTCACCGGCTCCTCTCACAGTGTGGGAGTGAGGGGTTTAGCACAGCTTTCAACACGTTAACACTGCAGCATTCCTCATTGAAATCAGTGGGTAACACTAGAGCTGGGCGATACGGTTGAAATCAATATCACCATAATCATAAGGTTTTTTTTTTTCCAATATCTATACACATCATGATATGCCTCACGTCTGCAAAATTACATAAAATAACCAAATTAATGTTCATCCCGTTGAAGCGAATGGTGATGTTAGGTGTGATGTCAAACAAAACTCAAATAATATTCCTTATATTCCTTGTAGTTTTTCAATAAAATTAGCTTGTTATCACCAGTTTGGACCGGTTTAGACAGAATTGTGTGTCACGATATCCCAAAATCACAATATGATTCCACTGAAAGGCGATAAGTGATGATATTGAATTATCGCCCAGCTGTAGGTAACGCTACCAACAGATGGCAGCAGTCTAAACGTTAGAGAAACTCAAGGTTGCCGGTTCGAATCCTGACTGACAGAAGACAGACAGACTGACTGGGCAGAGAAATAAGTCTTCAAAAAAACCTCCTGTCCTGCTGAAATAATGTTGGAACAGAAATAGACTGCACATCATTTGGTAGGATAAGTTTTGTCGATATGAAATCAAAACCCTAATCACTTCCTTTGACATTTAAAAACAGTAAAAAAAAAAAGAGAAGTCATTACTGCTGTTTGTAGGACAGAGCTGCCAGTGTGAATGTGTGTAACTGAGTGAATGCGAGTCGATTTTAGCAAAAACCTGGTCCAGGTACAGAAAGTTGAACAGAACCCAGCTGCTGAACAAGCCGCTTCTGTGTTCACTTTCCTCTCAGCGCGTTAAGCTTTTCCTCCACTGGTGTCCGGTGAAGAAAAACAAACGGCTAAATTCAAAATGTGACAGTAAATCCCTTCAGACAGCAGAAGCAGTAAAAAGCTCCGGCCGCTGCAGAGGAGCTCAGATGAAAAACTATGCAGGCCGACGGCAACAAGACGGGACAAAGTTTCTCATCTGATGGGGATTAATGAGACGACTCCTGGGTCAAACAGACACTTAGAGATTTAAGGTGCCTCATGATCAATAATATTCATTCAGAATATTCCAGATGCCTTTCTACAAACTAACCCCCTGCCCCCTAAACAACCTATCCAGACTCAGACCGACAGAAACATACATTCAGTTTGGACACAGTAAAAACAAACAGATCAGCTCGCACAAAATCACAAAGAAACTGATTCTCATTAGGTAGGATTTCACTGAGCCAGGCTTGTTCACAAAAAAAAACAAAAAAAACATTGAATACACAACTGAGAGCCAACAGCAGCGTTGTCACGGTTACCCAAATTTCAACACCACTACTACGATATCGTCGCAAAAGTCTGAATTCAATATTTAATTTTTTTGAAACTTTCGATACTTTCAACGAATGTGTTCTGCAAGAGGAAATTACATTTCAACGTGGCTTCCAGAGGGTGAGAGCATGCAGACTGGAAGAGCAAAAAGAAGAAGAAGAAGAAGAAGAAGAAGAAGAAGAAGTGTATCAATGTACATTCTTGTGCGCTCGTGTCCTCCATGACTCTTTTGATGTGATATCTAATGACTGAAGTACGATTTCCAAATCAAAAGAACGAGAGGCTGGAGGACGGATAAAGATCACGGACGTTTACTTGTAAACCGAGGAAGCATCGGATGCTGAGTTGACTGTTGAGAACAAATGGGAAGTCCCAAGATTCAGTGTGGGAACGAGGTTGAATCAGACGGGAAAATGAACAGCTGTGCGTCTTAATTGATCGTGTGTGATGTCATGCACACAGTCCATCTGGAACTGTGAAGACGCTTCTCTGTGCTCGATCTCTGGAGAAGTTCTTGGGTAGATCTTTCTCCACAAGAACACCAGCATGGATCTGAGTCTCAGTCGACTGCAGCAGCTGAAAAACATTCGCCGGCCTCAAAAAGTCCAGCAGGAACTGGATCCCAGTCCAGCTGAAGTGGATCATAAACTGGTACCAGGAGCCAAATATGGAACCAGCGGAGCAGGTTGCATCACTGGTTAAACTAAAGCTGTGATGTTACTGATGGTTCATCTTGTTTGCTGTGGTATCGCTGTAGTTTTTAGATTTTAAACTTGGTATGAAAGTCAAAATCGTGGCATCGTGACAACGCTGGCCAAGAAACACGTAGAGCTGAACAGTCAAGAAACTGACCGCTCTGCTTGAAGATTTAATTAACTGTGTAGGATTGTGATATTTTAGCAATAATCATTAATAATCAGAGCTTTTGGCAACACTGAAGCATTACATTTCACCTAATGTCATCCAGCACGGCCACTGCAGTTGAAAACAGCCAAACTGTTGATGCAAGATGCAAAAAGTGTGATCACAACACTCTGCTCTCCAAATCATGGAGACTAATTATCATGATTGCAATATCTAGCAAAATACCCAGGATTATCATATCAGCCCTACTTCAGAGGAGGAAAGAACCAATTGCATTTGCTGAAAACTGTCACCTGACTTTTCATGTAACCCTACCTATTCTTTCTTTATGTACGGCTCGAAACAACTCAGGCGATCTCTAGTGGCCAGTAACACGTCATGTTCTCAGTACAGCGAGGAGCAGGGGAGAAAACGGGCGAATCGGTTTGACAAAACACCATGTGAAACACATCGGTCCGTCCGCCTGGCAGAGGATCACCGGATGGTTTTGCCTCCCGCTGCAGCAGAACTATATTTTATGGATTCAACAAACAGAAGAACTTGTTGAACAGCAGAAAGTGGTTTTAATACGAAGAACGCAGCCGGTTCCTCGTGACGAAATCCAGTCCAAATCAAAGGGGTAGAACCATTTTCCGCTCTACGTAAAATATAGCTGTGTAATAAATAGAATATAACCTTTTTTTCTGATAGTCTGCTGCAAATATGAGGGACGTTTGACAAACAGGGGTGGTAAGAATAATAATAACAATAATAATAAAGAGCGTAATCGAAACCAAGGCTGTTTTCGAGCCAGATCAACCGGGTGGATTTCTCTGCATCCCGTCTCCTCAGCAGTCGGCAGGTTCCTCCATCGACCGCTGCTGCTCAGTACTGCATGAATCAACAGAGACCAAACACACACACACACACACACACACACGCACGCACACACGCACACACTCCGCTACACCAGCTTCTTGGCCTCGAAGAAGCTCTTGAGGTGTCTCATCTGCCAGAAGCCGATGGCCACCAGGATGAGCGTCTGGACGATGGACCACCACAGGACCCGCTGGTTGGTGCTTTCACTGGTCTGCCGGAAACGCTCCTCGCGGTACTGAGGACACACACACACACACACACACACACACACACACACACACAAGTCTCACGTCAAGTCCCAAGTCTAAATGTAGATTACCAAGTCAAGTCCATGTCATTAATGTCAAGTCTCAAGTCTAAATGTAGAACAGCAAGTCAAGTCAGAACAAATCAAGAGTCCAGTATCAATTTAATATCTTAAAGAAAACTAAATATCTAGGACTTTTCAATGCAATATGGTTTTAATAGGATAAAAACTTGGTAAGAGCATCATGAGTTTGATTTCTATAATCAGTTTCAACTTCAATAAATTCAATCATTCCATACAAATTCAGAAAACAGAATTTAAATTCGGTCGTCCGCTGGAACAAATCTCATCACTTTCAATCTAAGTCATTTACACAAACACAAGATCTCAAGTCAAGACTTTAGAAACCTTTTCAAGTCATCAAAGTACAAGTCAGAGTCAAGTCCCAAGTCACCAGAACCCAAGTCAAGTCAAGTCTCAAGCAATTAAAACTCCAGTCCAAGTCATGTGACTTGAGTCCCACCTCTGGTTACAGCACACATCTGCTTTGCAAACACTGGAACTGTCAAAGAGTAGTTTAGGACATCCTAACATGGCCTTGGTCATTCGTAGATGTACTTTGTCAAAATTAGATGGAGCTGAGTCAGGTTTAGCTGTTGTGATGAAGGTTTGATGTCCATGACTGTGACACCAGGACCCTCCACTGCAGACAAACTCCATTCAAGTCTGACAAAAGACAGCTAAACCTGACTCAACTCCATCTAAATTTGACAAAGTACATCTACGAATGACGAAGGTGGCTGAGGATGTCCCAACACACACACACGCACACACACACACACACACACACACACACACACACACACACACACACACACACACACACACACACACACACACACTGACCCTCTGGTAGTTCTGCTCCTTCTGGATCTGGTCCACCTGCTCCACCAGCTGTCGGACTCGGAGCTGCAGCTCCGTCAGTTTGTCCTTGGCAGCGATCTCAGCGTAGTTGTTGGTGTGTTCTCCCACCTGGATGTCCAGGTGAACCCTCTGCACCCACAGGGAGGGAGGGGGGGGGTTAGGAAACTGGACTGATATAGTCGCATCTTTCGCAATATTAGCTCCATGTTATTCTGCTGTAGTAATCACTAATGAGACTCTTGACCATGACAGTTTCACAAACTCTCCATCCAAATTATATTATTGTCACTTTGTAATGACATTTTTAAATTGTTGTTTACATTCTAGCAGCCAATGGCATCGCTAGAAAGATTTGCGGCTCAGAAATAAACAGAATTCTGCACAGTCAGACTTTGTTGTCACTGAACTTATATTTATTACATCATATCCTGGTTGTATTGAATCCTGAACCTCAGATCACGTATCGGATCGGATCCTGAGAGAAGAGATCGTCCGGCTCTGCTGGACTCACCAGCATGCCTCCGGCGAACAGGGCGAACTTGGAGGAGTTGGAGTGCAGGCAGATCTGGTGTTCTCCTGGTGTGTGGGAGGTGAAGGTGAAGCGTCCCTCTGAGCCGTACTGCCGCGACAGAATCACCTGAGGAAACACACACACACACAACACTTTCAACCTGCAACTAAGGACTAAATTAATACTCTGATAATCTGAAGAAATTATCTCAATATTGATGTATTACAAGCAGAATTACACTTTAGGAATTGATGTTCATTGCACTGGACTGCATGGTAATCCCTTATTTGTTTCAGATCTCATTTTGTGAGACATTTTGATTAGTATTTTTTTTGCTTTTTATCAATAATTTAGTAGAAAGGTCATAGAAATTCCGCACACTGCCAAAAACATTCTTCTTCTACATTTTTATCAATAATTCAGACAACAGAATTGTGTATCACAATAACTTGAAAACAGTACTTCATCACCATATGATTCTATTGAAAGACTATAGACTATGTGCAGAATAATTAATTCTGACACCAATTGATGATTTTTACTTTCTGGCTCATTTTACTTTTAATGACTGGAGGAATATATATGCAAATATATTCATTATTTATAATAATCTTTATTTATATGGCACTTTTCCAAACAGTGACAAAGTGCTTCACAAATGAGTAAAAACAAAAATACTTGGACACCAAATTAGTCTGGTTTTTCTTTTTCTTTTAAGTTTACCAAACTGTTTTTAACACCTAGTTGTCGTCTTAGTTTTAGTTTGCTGTAACAGGCTCGGTCAGAACGAACCTTCTCATCAGGATCTTTGACTTCCACAAACATCCCGAGGCCCTGAGTGGCCGGCAGGTACTCCTCCTTCTGCTTATCATACAGCTGAGTCCGATAGTTACCTGGAGGAGAGAGAGAGAGAGAGAGAGAGAGAGAGAGAGAGAGAGAGAGAGAGAGAGAGAAAGAGAAAAAGAGAGAAAGAGAGAATGGGATGGGAGTTAGAGCTTTACTGATCCTGTTTGCAGGGTGGGGAACTCATTTGTTCTTTAGTTATTTTAGCCAGAAAGCAGAGTAGAGCCTCCAGGTGCTGGCTGGACCTGGTTACCTGCCACAGCCAAAGATTGACCAGCATTTGTCTGGTGTTTGATGTTAATTCCCCATCCTGCATGTAAACATCAGTCAAACAGATAAATGAGCATGTAATCACTGCTGTGTTCACAGTGAGCGCAACACAAACAGAGGCAGAGAGCAGACAGGTGTGTTAGTATTTACAGAGGCAGATAACGTTACCATTAATACTACTTCTACTATTACTATTACTGCTGCTAAGAATATTGTGATACTTATTGCTAATCAAAAGGGAAATCCTCTTTCCTTTTGCATCCCCCTCCACAGGGAGGTCAGAGGTCAAAGTAGGGCTGGGCAAGTTTTTCTTTTGATATTGATGTAGGCGTATATCTGATGCAAAATCACATTTTGAATAATCAAATTGATATTTATCGCATTGAACTGAATGGTGATGTTAGGTGTGAGGGTTAGGACACCTCAGCAGGGTGGGGTTTGAGACCCGGCTCCTCTGGGTGAAGGACGCCACCCTGCTGCCCGTGCATGCCACCAAACCATCAACCACAGATTCACAAGTTCACATTTTGTTCACTCTTGCATCTTCCATATCTGAAAATGAGGACACCCAGCTGTATTTACGCAACTAAATGAACCATTTAAGTGTGTTGCTCTAACTTCCTTCTCTGTTCAGTACAACTAACTGTTTGCAAGTTCTACCAGACGCGTTTTGAGAACGATGGTGTGATATCCAAACCACTTCCTAACAAGGTCGAGAAGAAAAACTGAACAAGCAGTCCAGGCTGTCTGCCTGCAGTCAGACTAGACCTGATTCATGCCTTTCTTTCTCTGTTTGCATGGGAGAGAGAGCGACAGGTCAAACTGCAGGTGTGTAATGCCTTGCTAAAGGGCAAACACACACCTTGCAGAACAAGACTTCAGGCCTTTTCCATATGGTTGGAGTCTTCTGGTAAGGTCGACTCTGCATACATCTGATCCACCCAGCAGAACATATTAAGACAATTTCAACTTGTCCAGCTGCTCTGTCACTGTTACAAAACCAGTTCCCCATTCAGTGTGTATGGAGCAGCTCCAGATGGCACCACATATACCAGCTGGACATCTGCTTGCTAACCTCTGGTGATAACTGTTCATGTTCACAAAGATGGGACAAACTTTCCTAGGCCACTGAATTAAAATATGAACGTTTAAATTCAGTGTTACTCCGTCTTTAAGTGGACAAACACAGAGGAAGAGTGTTTCAGGCCGTGCAGACAGCCTGAACACAGTTAACTTGACCTCATCTGACAGCTTCAACTAGCTGACGTGTAGTAACGTTAACTAGCTAACAAGCATGAGAGTAAACAAACAGACAGAAATGAGTGTCTGCTTGTGCCTAAGCGACTTTCCTACTCTAATATATAAAGCGACACATTAGGAATACACAGTGATTTGTGAAGACTTCCTGGAGGAGACTGAAAAGCTTAGAAGCTAGCCGATTAGCTAACTAGCTAAAGTTGGCGAGCTAGCAGCTAGCGTTAGCCCGTCACTTAATTCACCGATGCACTCACCGATGATCATCGTTTCGTCCGGGATTTCCTCTATGAAACATTTCTTCTCGGTCTCTCCTATGTGAAAGTACAAGGAGGAGACGAAACTGTAGTAAACGTTCAAAAGTAAAACTGACAACACACACGACTGCATTTTGACGGCCACCATCTTCCTGCCGGGCGAGAGCTCTTCTGCGGCTGCGCAGACCCATCAGTGCCACGTAAACCATCGTTTGTGTCTGGCCAATCAGCGCACTGCAAGAGACTGATGGGTGTTGTAGTTCTTGGTCTTAAAGATTTGGGGCCCTGCCATAATAAAGGAGACTGAACACGGCTCAAACAATCTAATATCTCCAATATATATTATTATTTTATAGATTTGTTTTAACTACTAACTTGTAACTCTATTGTTACAGTGGCAATATCTGTGATTGTTTTTATATGTAAGAACCGGGTACGGACCATAGACTGTAAAAAAAAGAAAGAACTACCTTTTCAATAAAAAAGCTGTAACGTAAGATGTAACCTGTAGGGGGCAGCAAACCAACACCGCCGCACTCAGTCTGCTGGAAAATCAACAAACGAAGAAGAGGAAGTATTTGTCGCCACTTCCCCAAGCTGTTTCCATGGTAATCAATCATGGCGTCTGGTGAGTAGCTGTGCATTTGTGCGAATATTGTAAAGATACTAAAACATTACCTTATTTTTATACCAACTAAACCTGTCGGCAGGTAACAAATTGTACCTGCTACAACATTTACTGCTGTTACGTTTCTCCACAAACCGCATCCGGCAGATATTTGATGCCTCCGCTAACATTACATAGCAAACGTTAGCTGAAAAAAGTCCTGTTTTGCTTTATTGGAGTTTGGAGCTCGAGTTAGCATCATCTCTACTGCCACAACAGTGTTCATAATGTAGCAATTAGGGTTTGATTAATGTGGGTTTTTGATATTTAATACCCCAAAATCCAAGTATTCAGTGTTTCTTGTCAGGGTGGAAAAGCCTCTGAAATAGCATTTAGACCATAACGGGACACTAAAACTCTCCACTGAAACCTGGGACACTACTACTATTACTACTACTATTACTACACTGCTACTAGGCTACTACTACTGCTACTACAACAACTACTACTATTATTACTATCACTACTACTACTACTAATAAGAAAATATTCACGAATACTTGTGTAGAATCTGATCAAAATGTCTCATTAGAATCAGTTCTGGTTAAGTTCTTCTCATAGACAACCAGTGTAGTATTGATCAATCCTACAATAAATATGGAATCAATCAAACTGCATCATATACATATATCCAATATGGCCAGAGTCTAACCCTAACACCTGTATTTCCTCTTTTTCTTGTTTCATTGCAGGGAGGCAACCAATCGTATCCTTCAAGCTAAACAGCAATGTGGAGCCACAGTGCTCTCTCTCTCTCTCTCTCTCTCTCTCTCTCTCTCTCTCTCTCTCTCTCTCATTCTCTCATTTATCCTTGACTGTGTCTTCCTCAGCTGTCGTCCGCTCCGCTGCAGGTTCTCCTCTACCTCAACAGCTGGTATTTTGCAGCCTTCTTCCTGGCAGAAGTTCTCATGTTCGTCTATAAAGGTCTGGAAGCCGCAGCCACACTGCTGCAGTTCATTTGCATTTAGTTGCATTGCGTTTCTGCATGAAGCATGAACCAGGCTTTAGACCCCCCGCTCCTCCAAAAGCACCAACAGGAAGACTAATTTTTTATTACATTACATTTACATTATAGCAGGGCTGCAACTAATGATTATTTTCATTATCGATTAATCAATTATTTTTTAGATGAATCATTTAGTCTATAAAATGTCAAAAATACCCATCACAAGTTCCCAGAGCCCAAAGTGATTCTTCAAATTTCTTACTTAGTCTGACCAGCAGCCAAAAATGTTAGAATGAGATGAAACAGAGAAAAGCAGCAAATCTTAGCATCTGTGAAGCTGTAACCAGCAAATGTTTGGTATTTTTACTGAGAAATGACTGAAACGAATAATCAATTATCAAAATCAGAATTGATTAATTTTCTATGGTTTGACGAATTGATTAATTAAGTAATTGATTAATCAACTAATCGTCTCAGCACTACATTCTAGACATTGAGCTGACACTCCTCTGCAGAGTGCGACAGTAGGATAAAGGATGCTTCGTGCTTCATGTGCAGACACGCGGCGGAGTGTCAAGTTTTCAGGAACGTAGAAAAATAGTCTTGTTTTTAACTTGATGACAGATGTGATCCTGGTGAAAACACAAACATCAAACTGGAGATGACTGTGTTACAGTGTGTGTTGCAGACAGAGAGCGTCCTGACTGACCTGAGGTCTGCTGTGTGTCTGCAGGAGTTTTGCTGCCGTACCCGTCTGATAACCTGGTGCTGGACGTGGTGCTGCTGCTGCTCTTCCTCGGCCTGGAGAGCCTCCGCATCTTCTATGGTGAGTGCAGGGCTGGCCGATAATTCAATATTATGGTTTATCATAATATCAGTGGAATCATATGGTGATTTTGGGATATCATGACACAATTCTGCTGTCTGAACTGATGATAACAAGCAAATTTTATTTAAAAACTAAATGAGACAAAATGAGATTTGGTAGGAATATTATTTATTTAAAAATGTCAGTTTTGTTTGACATCACACCTAACATTACCATATATTAATTTGATTATTTAACATGTGATTTTGCATATGTGAGCCATATTATGATGTATATTGATATTGAAAAAAATCCTTATGATATATGATGTTATATTGATTTCAACCATATCGCCCAGTCTGACCTGACTCATCAGAAACTTTCACAGAATCTGATGGCTGCAACTAAAGATTAGTTTCATTATCGATTCATCTATCGATCATTTTTTCAATTAATCATTTAGTGTATAAAATGTCAAAAGTAATGACAAATGCCCATCACAGTTCCCAAAGACCAAAGTGATTCTTCAAATTTGAACGAATGAGATGAAACAGAGAAAAGCAGCACATCTTTGCATCTGTGAAACTGTAACCAGGAAATGTTTGGTATTTTTACTGATAAATGACTAAAACGATCAATCAGATATCAAAATTATAATCAATTCATTTTCTGTCGATCAACTAATCAATTAATCAACTAGATACGAGCACTGCCTTCAGTCTGTCAGACTGTTTCTGTTACATTTTCTTTGTCTCTGTATGTTCTACTGCTGTCATTTGGCAGCTCTGCATAAACTGTTAATTCATGTTTTTATGTAGTTTGCGATAACTATAAAGATAACTATGAACTGTAACGATACATTGTTGCTCAAGCATTCACACCACAGCGATATCGTCTTATTTAAAAAAATATATAGTTATAGTCATCATTTTGGATGTTTATAGTTGTAGTGGGAACACAGACATTCTATTTACTTATAACGATTGAAATCTTTTTATATGTATAGTTATCTTTATAGTTATCGTTGTAGATGTGGATGGGTGTTAAGCCTGTAGTAAGGTGTGTGTGTGTGTGTGTGTTGTGCAGCCTGGAAGGGGAACCTGTGTGAGCGCAGCCTGGCCTCCAGCCTGTCGCTGCTCGTCCTGCTGCCCTGCGCTGCGCTGGCTGTTTACTACCTGCTGCTGCAGACCTTCGTCCTGCGGCTGGAGTTCCTGCTCTGCTGCGTCCTGCTGTGCTTCCACAGCCTGGAGCTGCTGCTGGGCCTGCTGGGCCTGTCCGCCTTCTCCAGGTACAACAAGAGGAGACATCTGCTGCTGCCCGGTGTGGGCCAGTGGAGGAGAGAGTACTAGAATGTCCTACTCAAGTAGAAGTACTGTTACTTGGCTGATATTTTACTGAAGTAGCAGTAAAAGTACCGGTGTAAAAATCTCCTTCAGTAAAAGTAAAAGTGTCTGATTTAAAATGTCCTCAGAGTAAAAGTTCCTGAGTTCCTCTTTAGAACAGAGAACGTTGTTAGCTGTGATCTTTTCCATGTGATTCTAAAAGGAGAGAGGTCAGAGTTCAAACTAGATTCTTTTCACTGGAAACATTAGAAATGACAAAATAAAGTGCAGAAACAAAGTAAAGTCAGATTCCTCTTCTCACTGTGAATGGATCCACAGTTTGTCAGTTTCTGTTGATCCAGTTTCTGTTGCTGATGGAGAGACACAATCTGTTCTGTGATGGATGGGATTTAAAAAGTAGTGATGGACAAAACTGCAGGAGAAATGTACTTAAAACGTAACTTAAAAATAAAATTACTGACTTTAAAAAAATACTCAAAAAAGCAACTCAGTTACAGTAATGTGATTCCACCTCCCTCCAGTCTCCCTGCTGTATCCCTAGTATCTGTAGTTAAATCTATAAATATTGAAATTCAAACTTTTTGTGTTTTTTCCCTTCTTTTTTTGTGTTTGTAGGTCGAAAGTGTATTGAAGCAGAGAAATCCGTTGTGACTTCACCTTAAACATCGAGAAGAAATCAACAGCAGGCTTCATATTCACCTCAGATGTACTAAAATGTACAAAGTTTTCCTCTGTTTTTTTTGGTTGTAAATAAAGATATTGTATATTTTTCTAATATTCAGATTTAGGAGTTTAGTATTGAACACTTTTTACTGTTGGTTTTGTACAGGCTGTTTGCACTCATGCAAACATGGTAATAAACTGTTTTATGAGACTGTTGGACTTCAATTCTGTTTTATTCAGTGGAATGATTTTATTACACAGCAGAAACTGAATCGGTTTTATTCACAATTTATAATGATCAGTCTTCCTATGTGAGGTCAGAGGTCAGAGGTCTTCATGCCAGAAATAGATTCCAAATATTTTTCTCAGTCAATTAAAACCAAATGAAAAAGGGGTTTTGTGTTCATTAATTTAGATTGTGAACGCTAAAAAATGAACATCTTTATAAAATTTTGGTAAGTTGGGTGGGGATCTGAAACATAAACAATGATGTCAAAGAGTGAGATATCAATACCTGAACCCCTTTCTTTTATTCGGGAATATTTTTGATATTATGTCCAAAAGAGTTCACTGTAAATATAATTACAAAGTAAGAGTTCAATAGGTTCTTGTTCCGCTGTAGAAAAGCTACATTTACGTGAGAAATATATTTGGACACGGTATTATTACAAGGAAAACACTGATGAAGAATTTTATACGAGACCTCTTTCACTTTTATTGTAATTATAATGGACAGACAACAAACAGGATCCGTTAATAATAAGTTAAAAAATAATTAGTTTTACTAGTTTTCCCATTGGCAGATATCTATTATTGACAAAATAATTTGGCGTTAGTAGTTAGCCGTTTGCTATGGCTAATAGAACAGGCAGTTTTGAACAGATCTAGTTATGTAATTATTGTAATATCGTAATAATCTTATTAAAAAAATATCGACACGCTACTAGAGACTTTTATTTTGTTTGACGCTGCCCCGGAAGTACTTGGTTAGCTTCTGGCCACAGTTGACCTAGCTTGGAATAACTGTCTCTATTTGCTGTTAATTTCTTTCTCATTAACATAATTCCTATTAGTTACTATTGCTTATTAGCCTTATTAGGCGACTGGGCAATTTCTTTGATAAATATTTAAGGTAAGGCCGTTTCTGAAGATGTCATCCTGTTTACCGTTATCTGTTATTATTAGCTAACTTTACTGTGATGCTAAGTTGGTTAGCTCGCGTTAGCCAACTGAAACTGAGAATAAATTCTACGGTTTAAGTTACATTTTAAAATAACGGTAACGTTAAGGCTCTGGTGTTGTCTGTGGTTTCATCTGGTAAATGACAAAAATCGAGTTTGACGTTACATTGACTCATATGCTAAACTATTTTAGTGATTTTTCGGTTTCCCTCTTTTACAGCAACGGAACGAAAAACCGCTAAAATATTCTCATAATATTACCATAGTGGTTTACAGTGTGTGACTGTGGTGCACAACAGTGAGTTTATAGTGAACTTATCGTGCTTTGTGGTATTTTTATGTCGTATGGTATCAAAACATTCCTATAATATTCCTATGTTGACATGCTAGTATCATAGTAATCCTATAGTCTTTTTTTTTATTATTATTATTATTTTTATTATTTTTTATTTTGATTACTATTAGAATTTCTATGGTATAATTCTTGACCTGTATAAAGCTGCGTGTTGTTGTGACACTTGTATGGTATCCTACATGCACTACAGTTCTTTTTTGTAAGGGGACACACAATTAACTTCTCATTTTTCCTTAAAACCTGCATTTCATGTTTTGATAGAAGTGGAATTGTGTTTGAATTTTGCCGTCTGTGCCTCCTGCCTTGATTTCTGTTAACAAAGACCATCAGCCCCCTTGCATTTAGCTGTCATATTCTCTCTTCCTCACTTTCCATAGAGAAAAAGAGAGCACGGCACGGCATGTGTTGCCCTGCGTTCAGATGCCATGTTGTCAGCTGTAGCCCGACATATTCTACAATCTTAGGATATACCCTATCATCAAAATTCTCTAATTCTCTTCTCTTTAAGCCATTTTTTACATCTCTCTTCCCCGGCAACCTCTGTCTACAGAAACCCAGTGCGTCTCTCCACAGCTCCTCCCATCATGTCTCACTACCCGTACAGACGAGCGCCGCCCGCCGCAGACTCCCGGCCCGACCTGGGAACTTACAGCTCGTCAGATCACTATCGTCCCTCGGCAGACCACGACTTTTACAGGCAACCTCACGAGCCGCCGTCTCACTTGGCATCCTCCTCTTCCTCCTACCCGTCGTCTTCCTCCTCCAGAGCCTCGGGGGAGCCGTCGTTCTCGGCCGTGAGGCCGGACGGCGCTCTCAGCCTCCTCAGCAGCTGCGGTTTGGAACCGGACGACCTGGCTGTGCTGGCTGAGCTACCGGAGGACGTCCTGACCATTGAGTCGCTGCCCCGCCTCCTGGAGGAGATCAAGGGCAAGAAGGGTGCGAGCGAGCCTTACCCTTCGTCCTCCTCTCGTCCTGCCGGCTCAACCCGCCTGCCTGCAGCCAGGCCCTCCGGCGGCGAGTGGGATCACCTTCGCAGCCGGCCTGTGCAGTATCCACTGGACCACGCCTTCATAACGCCCAAGCCCCTCCCACCAGAGCAGGTTCAGGACTGGCAGGACCGCTGGGGGAATCCCAGGAAGACCGGTGCCGGAAGCTACAAGCCCTCCTCTAGTGCAGAGCCGCCACCATTATCATCACCATCACCATCACCATCATTATCATCATCATTTTCCAACTACGTAGTGGACTACGACCACAGAGGAAGGCCTACTGAATATGGTAAGAAAGGGAGAGACGGCGGTGCGGTTTCCATGTATGACCGGCCCTCTTCCAGCTCAGCGGCAGCAGGGAGCGGCGACAGAAAGCCTTCCCGCTTCTCTCAGCCCAGATCAGCTGATTACAGGTTTGCGCCTTCTCCTGAGGAATACCGGCCCAAAGCTCGGGCAGAGCGCCGCGAGTCGGACGCTTCCTACAACAAGAAGAGCGGCGGCGGCAGGCTCAACACGGCGCTCAAGATGCCCTCCAAGAAAGCGGCGCTCGACTTCCACGGGACGTCGCCGGCGGTGTTCCCGTACTCGTGCTCGCTGTGTGATATCACTGTTCTGTCGGAGAAGGTAAGTACCTCCATCTTTCCTTCCTCTTGAATCTCTCTGCATTCCTACCAGAGTCTGAGGGGGCGGGGCTTCCCCGACTTCAGGGCGGGGTGGGAGGGGCAGGTACTACTCTTCCTCACTCATCAGTCTTTATACAGCTCATCATTTGGCTTCTGGGTGCGGAGGGACGGCAGGTACGTTGATGCTCTGGCTGGACTGGAAACTGTGTTTCCCAGAAGCTCTGCTGCCTGAGTGACAGTTCAGTCTTTACATGCTTTGCTGTTTGTGTTGCAGTTCTGGGTTCAGCACATCAACGCGCCTCAGCATGCAGACAGACAGCTCACCCTGCTCCAGCTGTAAGTTTGAAGGCCAATTCAGATTTTCATTCCAACCAAACACTGCAGCAGCTGATTTCACTGATTAACACACTGAGTCTGAATTCCTCTCCGCCCATCAAGCTCCAGCTGCTGCTAAAATTTGTCTTTGGCGGATAAAACAGTAAAGGTTTACTTTTTGAGACGATAACATTTGAAAGCCTTGGTTATATACAGTCTTTGGTCATGTTTTCTTAAATTTTGTCCCTGCTGGCCACCGTACACTCTCTCTGATTGTGAGCCAATCAAATCAAAGCAAAACAATGGCTCTGTATCAAATAGGCTCCTGATTGGCTGCCTGTTACGCTGCTCTACACAAAGTGGTAGCGTCTAAATTTCCTGGATGTTAACTAGCCTAACGTTTGTAGAAACTTAATGTTATTCCAAAGTGGTGACACACAGCAGGTGGGAGGCCACTAAGAAGAAAAAATAAAGACCAAAACTAAAGAAAACTTAGTATAAATCTGCCCTTGCCTCTTTATTGAACGGAATGAATATTTGTTGCAATAGATGCAACAAATATTCCTGTAACCCCAGAATAATCATGGATGAAAGAGAAGTTCTGGGGAAAAATAAGATCATAGTAGAAATGGTTCTCCAAGCCACTGTCACTTTTGACTTTTTGAGCTGAAACATCTCACCCTTCAAAATGACTTGTTCGATTTTCAAAGTCACGCACAGAAATAGTAGTTAGAATCATATTTACTTCGGTTTACAACTTGTTGGCCTTCTCTTTCACCCCCTAAAACCATTGGCCTTTCTAGTGTTAAATCAGGTAGAGAAGAATAGTAATGTAATAATAGTGTAATAATTACGTTTTTATTTGTTGCCTTTTAGATTTGTGTGAATTGGACAAGAGTTTAAGGACTTTACGTCTCTTTCTTGATGTTCATTCAAGCCGCTTTTACCTTGTTGTGGTTTTCATGGCTCTGTTGTCTTCACGTCTCTTCTGCAGGTTTCCTGACTGGGACTGTCGCATGGAGACAGCCAGCAGGTCAGTTTACGACACACTACATGTCTTATCTCACTAAATTTTCTTGGATTAAACATCAAGTGTGCGGTCTGTACAGTACACGCACATTTTAGCTGGCAGGTGTTTTGTTGATGAGGCTAAGCTAGATGTTATGACAGAGCAATGTGTCAAATAAAATCCATCCTGTCATTCAAGGGACGACCACCAACCGGAGAAGCCCAAGGATGAAGGAGCGCCCGCCCAGCAGCCCCAGACAGCCAGTCAGTCAGCCAGCTCTTGTAAAGCTATTTAATTGGTCTTTCTCTGTGATGTTCATGTCATTGTACTCATTATTATCGTGCTAACTGCTTTTTTTGTCCCACAGATCCACAGCCGAATAGAAAGCAGAAAAAGAAGGTACTGAGAACTAAACCCTCTAGACTCCTCTATAAACACTTCTGTAGATTTGGTTCTTCTCCAGTGAGTTTACCTGAACACTAACTCATGTCTTGTGTTTTTACATGTCATCAGTCTGGAGGCAACAGCAAAGTGGTTTGTGTGAAGTTTCCAGCCCATTCTGTGGATGAACAGCACCTGAGGAAGTTGACTGAACCATTTGGGAAAATAGTGAAAGTCATCATGTTTCCTTCCTTAGTAAGTCGAGTTCATTTTCTACCACGTTTGAACATATATTAGTGATACACACCCAAATATTTATCCATTTTAATACAGTATGTATATGGTGTTGTATGGTTTCACATGTTAAAGGTTTAACGAGAAGCAATAACCTCATAACAATAATCTCAGGAGAAGCAATAATCTTTTTTGTTTTTTTTGTTTCTCAATCTGTTCAGATTGACTTCACTTTCAGATTATTTTTGTTCATTTTTTGTTTTTGTTTCTTAGTAATGCAGAATATAAAAGTGTACAGCAGGTGTTTGGGCACCCGGGCCCCCCTGCCCTGCACACACCTTGTTAACATGATATCTCATGTAAACCCATCCAGGCGTTTGTGGAGCTGGGCTCCAGCGATCAGGCCAAGGACCTGGTGAAGTACTACACCAGCTCCCCTTCCTCCGTACAGGGGGAAAACATCACCTTCTACATCTCCAACACCTTCAACTTCCTCCAGGTAAACACTCATCCAGCCAGCGGTCAAAATCAACTCATCAGACTGAAGGGAAAAGTTTTCTAAAACAAATAATACTCAGATCATTTTTCTGTCCTGTCACTGTGGTACATGGTGACAGGACGTTATGTTGTCATGTTGGTGTCAGGCTGTTTGTCTGTGTGTTGACACATTCTTCTGAACACAATAACTGAAGAATAACACATGATAGAAACTTCATACTGACACCATGGGTTCCCTTTATACAGTAGATGATGGGATTAGATTTTGGAGCACCTTGCTGCATATATTTGGAAAATTTCCTGTCCTGTTTCACTGTTTTACCAGCAGAGTATGACTTCAGAATGACAGTTTGTTATCTACCAAAGTTGTTGGTAGAGTACACCAAAACAACCACAGCCATAATTTAAGAGCATTTGGCTGACGGTAACTTCCCACCCTGGGTTCACTTTCACGATTTTACCATCCAGCTAGATGTTTAGAATAAAACTTGACTCCAGATGAAGGTTTGTTACCTTGTTTTAAAAGCCAGAAATCTTGGTCTCATCTCACTGGTATTGATCAACAACCCATCAACCCCTGCAGATACAGTATATTATGGTCATTTTGTGCTATAGGGAGAAAAAACCTTACTTATTGCCCCAACCAACATGTATATTGTAAAGTGGTTATGCGGTGTGTTTCCTCCCAGAGTTCCCGGGTGTTGAGCTTCACTCCCGCTCCGTCAGGAGACGACGGCCGCTCCGACCTCCTCAGCATCGCCAAGCGCTTCGGCTCGCCGCTCTACACGCTGTTCCTGCCTTCCATGGTGAGATCCAGATCCACCGCACCGCACTACAGCTCCGCTTGTTGGTGCAGTGATGAACCCACTGTGGTAGAAAACACGAAGAAGAGAACATTTACTAATCTGTGCAGAGTCATGGAATTTCTGGAATATCGTGGGTATTTTTAGCAGTGTATTCCAGACAGGGAAAGTCATGGATTTCAGGGAGTTTGCTGAATGGGTACAGTAATATAGCAGAATGTAGCCTATTTTCAAACTTGGTTTCACACCTTCATTGCATTAGCTGGTTTTCACACTGAAAAAAACATGAACAAACCAGGAAGGAAAACAGTTTCAGGTCATGGAAGTGCTTGGACTTAGCTCTGCAAAGTCATGGAATTTTACATCATGTGTGTAGGTGAGATTAAAAACCCCAAGGAACCTCTAAAAAATATTCACCTCATAGCAAACCAGAGAAGAAGGAAAGATATTAAGCAAAACAAAAGTAAAGATCAAAATTAAAAAATGATAAGAAAAGGCACAGCTGAACTGGATAACAGAATCTAAAACAGATTACAACACAGTGGAGCAACAATAAGATGCATGGAATGATAAGGGAATTGAGTGAAATATGAAAAACAAATCACATTGACATTGTCTGCTTTGTTTCTTTCATCTTTGTAAATGCAATATAACATTAACTTTCTCGTTATTTTCTCAGGCGTTTGTAGAATTGAAAGACGCTGCAGACGCTCAGAAGCTGGTTGACTATTATTCAACAAACATCCTGAGGATAAACGGTGACATTATAAAGGTCACCTACTCTGGAGAATACAACACCCTCATGTAAGTATAATGTCTTCACTTTGTGACGTTTTCCCGGTATTCATAACATTTAGGATATCTTTATCTCTGCTACTAGCACTTTGATATTCAGTCTAAATGTAACTAGTGTGATGGATTCTCATATAATACCGATGTATCGATGACCTGTTTATCGGCTGATTGTCACTAGTGTCTGATTGATCCTTCCTGTCCTGTTCTGTCCTGCAGGCGGGTTTCATCAGCCAAGAAGTACGAAGAGGAAAGTTCTCCAACCAAGAGGACGAGGAGTCCCAGTCCGAGGAGGAGAGACGAGCCAGCATCTTCCAAGAGGAGGAGGAGTGGAGAGAGGGAGGAGAAGGAGGTGAAGAGAGAAGGGAGTGAGAGGAGAACCAGGTCGAGGTCCAGCGATAAATCCAGTGATAGATCCTCCAGGGACAGCAGATCCAGAGAAAAGACCGTGGAACCGGACAAAACTCGGCAAATTAGTAAGAAAATACAAACTTACTGGACAGCAAACACTGGAACAGGGGCTCCATTGGACCCAGTTAAACCCCATTAGATCCCATTAGATCCCATAGAGAACCATTGGACCCAAGGAACCCCATAGGATCCAACCAGCCATCCTTATGCTTTCTCTCAATGTGTTAGCTGCTAGTAAGTTTGATAAGATAAGATTGCACTTTATTGATCCCCTGGGGGAAATTCAGGTGCCGCAGCAGCAATTGGCAGAAATTAAGCTATTTAAGGTATTTAGGTATTAAGTTATTCCTCATTTTGTTTGGGACCCACTCAAACCACCTCGGAGACCCCTGGTGGTCCCTGGACCCCACTTTGAGAGCCACTGATATACAGGACTTTCCGGCTAATTCCAGCTACGTTCTCTCTTGCCGACAGAAACCGAGTCCAAAGCCGACGAACCAGCGGCTCCCAGCTCCTCCAAACCTGAAACCAGCCAGAATGCACCGATCAAGGAGGAAGCAGTGTGAGTTTTTACATTTGTTGTGGCTGTCGAAATGGTCTTTCATTTCATTTAGAGCAGTCATTTCCAATCCTGGAGCAGTTTAACTCTTAGTTGGGTTGGTTTGGACGTATAAGAACACGGCAATCGGATGAGACGACGTTTAAAGTCCAAATTAAAAAAGTAACGAGAGCTAGAAAAGTCCAAGACATCAGAAAATGGTCTGGACACCGGACTCCAGTTCCATGACTGAACCGATGGGTAAATGCAACAAAGCGGCAACTCGTCCCCTGATTTTAGACCAAAGCAGATGGACTATAGGTTTGTAAATGCCTGTGAACTAAACTCCCTGAAACCCACAGGTCGTCCGGGGAGGAGAGCGACATCGAGGGGATGGAGGTGATCGGAGAAGACGGAGAGAATCTGGAGGACCAAGATATGGAGATTCTGGACAACACCGACGGAGAAGAGGAGGAAGAGGAGGAGGAGGATGCTGCTGCTGAGGAAGACGGTCCAGCAGAAACGACCGACTCTCCTGAGCAAGGTAAACATTTAAACTATGATGAGTTGTTTCTGAAAGGTAGATGCTAAACAAAAGCTAGCAAGCTAGCATTGCCTGGAAAAATAAACTGAAAACAAAATTGAAAGTAAATCACAAAACTTTTATAGTTCAAGAGAAGGAGATGAAGAGGAAGGAGGCCGGTGATCAGGAGAAAATTGTGAAGGAGGAGGAGGAGGAGCAGGAGGGAGAAAGGAGGGAGGAGGGTCCAGAGAAGGAGGCGACGTCTTGGATCAAGATGGAGGAGGAAGAACCAGAAACCAGCAGAGAACCAGTGGAGAATGAAGAGACGCAACCAGAGGAAGACGAGGTAGAGAGAGACGGCGCAAACCCGTTTCACAGTCAGAAAACCCTCATGTAAATTTCAATGTATCTTAAATAAAGGAGCTGTTGCACACTTAGATGTATCATCCTTCATCAGGATAGACCCAAGGAGCATTTCTTCTTCATGTCAAACATTTTTATAAAAGACCAAGAAGTAGATTTTTCTTTTTTTACCCCCAAGTTTCTGGTTTTCTGGACACACAACTCCCATTCACTTCAAATTTAGAGTTCCATTCCTAATCAGTAGTAGTAGTAGTAGTAGTAGTAGTAGTAGTAGTAGTAGTAGTAGTAGTAGTAGTAGTAGTAGTAGTAGTAGTAGTAGTAGTAGTAGTAGTATCCAAGTCTACAGTGTCTGCTGTAATCACGGCTGCACAATTAATCTTGTTTAATTATATTGCGATTTTTTTTAGAATATTATCATATTGGCAATAACGAAGCATTTAATTTCACTTTGAGTGGCAGCTGTTCTTCAAAATAGTCAATATGTTGATGTGAGATGCAATAAGTGAAATAAAATAATTTTGTCCCTCAAATCATGGAGATTAATAATCGTGATTAATAATTATGATCACAGTATTGAGTAATTGATCATCTTTCAGGGTGTTGAAGGCCGATACGAAACCAATGTTTTTGGATTGGAGCTGCCAATATTCAGTGTTTTGTGCCGATATTCAGTGTCTTTGAATTTGACCATTTTCATGCCAAAATACATTACAATTATTCAAATTACTAAGTATTATATATATGTTATTAAGTATTCAGTGTTGGAAAAGCCTCTGAAACAGCATTTAGAGCATGGGACACTAAAACTCTCCACTGAAACCTAGAATGATGGTCATATCCATCATGTCAGAGGTGGACGGCACTGACCGGCTGATATCCGATATTCAATAAAGGGTCAATATCGACATATCTTCACTGTTCTCCCCCAGGAGGAACCAGATTTCCCAGTAGACCTTGAGAACTGCATCACTCTGGACGAGCTGGAGGAAGACGAGTCCGATGACCAAGGTCAGCAGAGTTCAGGATTCAATACAACACGATACGATGTGATCAATAAAACTTCAGTGACAACAAAGTCTGACTGAGCAGAATTCTGTTTATTTCTGAGACACACATCTTTCTAGCGATGCCATTGGCTGCTAGAATGTAAACAACAATTTAAAAATGTCATTACAAAGTGACAATAATATAATTTGGATGGAGAGCTTGTGAAACTGTGATGGTCAAGAGTCTCATTAGTGATTACTACAGCAGAATAACATGGAGCTGATATCACCATTCATGTTCCTGACAGCAGAATAACATGGAGCTGATATCACCATTCATGTTCCTGACTAATGTTTTGGTTTGTCTTTTACAGATGGGAAAGACAGAGATGAACCCAAGGTAAGGAGGAAATATATACATATTTTAGCAGAGTGGGTTTAGTTAGATTGACTAGACGCGATACTCTCTGCTGACATGAAGAAACATTTGAGTGATTAGGTGTTTTTGTTGTGTTTGTCCTCCAGTCTCCCTCCAGCAGAGTGATCTACCTCAGAAACCTCCCCCGCCGCTTCTACACCGACTCCGACTTTGTGAAAGTCATGAAGGGCTTTGGGAAAGTGGTGCGATATTTCCTCATCCGCAACCGCCAGGAGGTCAGAAGACATCCAGCTGTTATTTTGTTATGTTATGTTAAATACTATATATTTATACACTGAACAAAAATATAAATGCAACACTTTTGGTTTTGCTCCCATTTTTCATGAGTTGAAATAAAAGATCTAAGACTTTCTCTCAAATTTTGTTCACAAATTTGTTTAAATCCGTGTTAGTGAGCACTTCTCTTTTGCCAAGATAATCCATCCACCTGACAGGTGTGGCATATCAAGATGCTGATTAAACAGCATGATTATTGCACAGGTGTGCCTTGGGCTGGTCACAACAAAATTTGAGAGAAATAAGCCTTTTGTGTGCATAGAAAAAGTCTTAGATCTTTTATTTCAACTAATGAAAAATGGGAGCAAAAACAAAAGTGTTGCGTTTATATTTTTGTTCAGTATACGTCTTATGTATTATGCTCATAGGGATCATTCAAGTTTCATGTGATCTTTTGGCTGGTATTGGTACCAGAGTCATCATGTTGGTATCCTGACAGCATGCTGTGTGTGTGTGTGTGTTGCAGGGCTTCATTGAGATGTGCAGCTCTTCAGAGGCTCTCAGAGCCGTCAAGGAGTTCAACTGTAAACCCGTCGAGCTCAACGGCTCCAAGCTCAGCGCACAGATTTCCCACAAGTATCAGAGGCTCACAGTAGCGTAAGAACCTCCATCACAAACTGTAATCTGTTGTGTGTTTACTGGATTCATACTCAGGTCTGGAAAAGGAATTTCATCATTTCCAGATTTTTAAAAGTGTGGAAATAAAGTCTGGAAAAGTATTGTTCAGTTGCAATACACATGAAATTATTTGTCACTGTCTATTCACTGTTGTGTCACAAATTGTGATATTAGTTGTGTAGAGTAATGTTCAGCTACAGAGTGATATGGTCACTATAGCTTTTTTGATTTGGACTGGTATGATGAGTGTATTTTTAAATTAAAATCTTGCCCAGTGGTTAATATATACTGATATCTGTCTGTGCATTCCAAGTGAGACTAAAAACTAAAGTTCTGTTCTGTGCTACTTAATTATATTGAATTTTGTTCTGTCGTATGTGATTTTTCATGGCAGGTGGAAGGTGCAGTCGGACTGCGAGTCGGACGAGGAGCAGAGGAGGGAGCGCAGGAGCCGGGGCGGCAGGAGGAGCGACAGGAGCAGCAAGTCCAAAACCTCCGAGAGGGACGAGTCCGGCAGGAAGAGCTCAGAGAGAGAGGAGACGAGCAAGAAGTCTGCTGAGAGAAAAGAGTCTGCAAAAAAGACTCCAGAGAAGGAGATAGTAGCTAAAAAGACTCCAGAGAAGGAGATAGTAGCTAAAAAGACTCCAGAGAAGGAGATAGTAGCTAAAAAGACTCCAGAGAAGGAGGAGTTAACAACTAAAAAGACTCTAGAGAAAGAGTCAGTGGCCAAAAAGACTCCAGAGAAGGAGATAGTAGCTAAAAAGACTCTAGAGAAAGAGGAGTTAACAGCTAAAAAGACTCTAGAGAAAGAGGAGTTAGCGGCTAAAAAGACTCCAGAGAAGGAACTAGTGACTAAAAAGACTCTAGAGAAGGAGGAGTTAGCAGCTAAAAAGACTACAGAAAAGGATTTAGCAGCTGAAAAGACTCTAGAGAAAGAGTTACCACGCAAAAAGACTCCAGAGAAGGAGTTGGTTAAAACGACTCAAGAGAATGAGACGTTGCTAACTCCAGAGAAGGAGTTAGAAGCTGAAAAGACTTGTGAGAAGACGGAGTCAGCAGCTGAAAAGACCCTAGAGAAGGCAGAGTCGGCTAAAAAGACTGCAGAAGATAAGGAGACTCCCAAAGTGCAGGGAGTTAGTCCGGAGGAGGTGGAGATGGAGGATCCAGAGCCGGAGCAGATCAGAGACGAAGCCACAGACGAGGCAGAGGAGCAGCAGCAGTCTGAACCTGCAGGAGGCGCTGTGGAGCCGCACAAACCCACTAAACCTGTTGGTAAGAAACCAGTTCAACCTGCCAGTTACAGAGCTGCAGACTCACCTTCTGTCTTTCTTACTGTTTGTTAATAATAATAATAATAATAATAATAATAATTACTATAGCAGCACGCAGCAATACAGCAACCGGGCTCAGTCTAGCCATTTAGTCCTTATGGGAGAAAAAAGGAAATGTAATTTTTTTGTATTCATTCAGAAGTTTTTGTAAGCCTATATAAAAGCTTATAATAATAATATAAAAATAAACTTTATTTCCAAAGTGCTTTAACAGTCGCATTAAAGCAAACATGAAACTCCCAAAATGAATTAAAACAAGGCACCATAAGCATAAAAAAAATAATTGTAAAATCAAGAGGATAAAAGACGTCGCATAAAAGCATTTTGCCTTTGACAGCCAAATACCTGCTCTGACATCACTGATTGGGGCGTGGCCAAAAGTGCAAAATGCTTTAGAGTTTCCACCCACAGACAGCAGTGCAACAGGGATTTTTTGACCCGTGTGATTTAGTGTTGATTTGCTCTTTAAACTGCCTGTATCTACACTGTGTAAAGCCTGGCTGAGTGCTAGCAGAGCGGCTGACTGGCTGTGTGTTCTCTGTAGGGGCGGAGTTTGTGCGCCCGGTCGTCGGATACTTCTGTAACCTGTGTCAGGTGATCTACGCCGACGAGGACGAAGCCAAGCAGCAGCACTGCAGCAGCCTGGAGCACTACCGCAGATACCAGGTCAGCTTCCCCACATCTTCCCCCCAGCTTCCCTCCAGCTTCCCTCCAGCTTCCCTCCAGCTTCCCTTCAGCTTCCCTCCAGCTTCCCTTCAGCTTCCCTCCAGCTTCCCTTCAGCTTCCCTCCAGCTTCCCTCCAGCTTCCCCCCAGCTTCCCTCCAGCTTCCCTCCAGCTTCCCTTCAGCTTCCCTCCAGCTTCCCCCCAGCTTCCCTCCAGCTTCCCTCCAGCTTCCCTTCAGCTTCCCTTCAGTCCAGCATGGAGCCTTCTGTCTTTTCATGTCCAGGGTCAAAGCAAGACACATGGGCAACTTTTTCATGGTATCCAGCGGTTCTTAAAACGGGTGACAAAGTCTTAAATGATCTAAATTTAAGGCCTTAAAAGTATGAAAACGTCTTAAATAAAAGTTATTTTTCACCATGTAATGTCAGGTTTCTCAGATGAATCCAGAACAGGTTAGTAGGTAAATCTGCATCTCGTCTGCTTTACTAAACACAGCTAATTAACTATTAATCTCCTGCTGTCCTTCTTATTCTGCCCGTTTTGTTTAGATTCAGCATTTTCATCAGCTGTTCAGTCTGCTTTTGACAGCTGTGTTTCTTTATTCTGGTTTTTGAACCAAAATAAGGCAGCATTAAAAAGATCTTGGATGGATATAGCGCATTTTGGAAGGAACTTCATTTATATAACTGTATTTTCATGTAGTTTTACAGTCTGATCAGATGCTTGTTAATGCAGGTTTACATCTGCTGTAGCTCCTCCCACCTGATCCTTATGGAAACCCTTCTCTTCTTCTGTTTGTCAGGAACACACAGGGAAAGACCCGTGGACCAGCTGAGAACTCTGCATGTTCACCACGTTCCTCTGAGAACCGGCCGGGGGAACCAAGCCTCCTCAGCACCAGGAACTCCGGAAGTCTGTTCACGTTCTACAACCAGAGAAACTTTCATCCCAGGTTGACCTCGGTTGTTTCACTTCCTTGTTTGTTGGTGAGGAAACACTGACATCACCCATCAGCAGCCAATCACATTCTCTCACTGGTATCGTTTCCAACCCATCGCCGCCACATACTGGAGCTACAGTTAGCAATCAAGTGGCTCCAATCAGACATGAACTCAATCCTAACCGTCTGGATTATATATGGAATTATATAGAAACACTCTCAGAACCAGTTAATACAGTTCTTTATGGAAACATTCAGCAGCACATGAACACTTAATAAATAAACAAACTGCTGACACATTCCCATCCCTCTAATCACAATGTTAACTGGTCTTTGTTATTATTGATTTCTTTGTTTCAGACTTCAGGTTATGTTGAAGGAAAACACTACAGGCTGTAATTCCAGTTATTTCTGTTCTTGGTTGTTGAATTCAGATCACTAAGGGATTTAAAGTGGAAACTGAAAAGGATGTAAATTGTGCAAATGTATATTAAAGACGCGACTGTTCAATTTCAGGACATCCCTCTTTTTTTTTTACCAGTCTGCTGCTGGTTCAGTGCCTTGCTCAAAGGCTTTTTGACAGAAGTTAAGGCAGAGTTGAATTTCCACCTCAAACAGGATAAAATTGAGTTTTTATTGTGAACCTGATCACCAAACCAAATCACTTAATTTCAGATTGTACACAGTCTGATGATGCTTATCTTTTCACTTAGTGATGTTTCAGCGTAATTGTTCCCAAATAACGAAGCATCACATTCAAAAAGCCCAAAAGGTCTGGAAACTGGATTTTTCTGCGTTTATTTTTAAAAAAAAAACATAAGTAACACATCAACATGAGATTCAGGCATGAGAAGACTCAGATCCAAACATTCAACGTCCTTTTTCCTTTTAGTGTGAGTGAACTGAAAAACAGCTGATCCAGTCCTGGAGGAAACAGAGAAACTCAAAAAACTAAATCTGGGTTGTTTCCATGCGTTCTGGGTGTTGAACTGACTCGTCGTTACGCAGAAGAAGTCTTTTTCACTTTCTTGCTGCTCTGTGCTTTGGCCTGTTCCTTCTCCAGATGTTTCTGGAAGAGAAGGAACATGAAGGAAGGTTATGTTGCAGCAGGAAAAACACATCCAGGCACTCTTCCCATACAAAAAGTAAAAAGTAGGGCTGTGAATCAATAAAAAAAAATCTACTTATCAATCGCACAATTTGCTGTGATTAATCAATCTTTTTGAAGCTTGTAATCATAGATATTTAAATGTAGAATCACCAAATTAATGTAGAATCAACACAAAGGAAGTTTATTTTAAATCAAACACTATTGTTTAATGGCATCTTTTAATTGAAAACACAGACTCTCTTGTGAACTACAGATCAGTCTATCAGAACCAATTGCGTTTTTTTGTTTTTTTTGTTACGAGTTTAACATTTCAAATGAATAGCAAAAATGAACGCGTTAATTATCACAGCCCTAGTAAAAAGCCTTTATTATTTATTGGTTAACGCATACTAGGGTTGGGCGATATGTCAAAATTTTCCTATCGGCTACCGTCAGCCCAACAACCGGCGATTGCCGATATAGTCGCCGGGTGTCAGAGCGGCTAAGATTGTCACTACAATGTGAATAGCTGGTCCACCTTAAAGGTCAGTCCACCTTAAGTGAGCCTGGTCAGGTTAGCCATTGTCGCTAACTTCGGGGCTAACCCCCTTCACTTTAATGAAAAACTCAACTTCTAGTATGTAACGTTAGCTAACTAGAGAAAATGTCCGCTAGCCGTGATGCTAATTTTCGCTATGTTCAACTCCATTGACTTATGCTAAAAACGTTAGCGATCTAAAAGTCCGCTAGCTGCAACGCTAATTAGTGCCAAATCCCATTTGATTATGCTAAAGTGTTAGTGACTTAAAAACTGGATCTGAAATGGGTTTGTCGCTGCCCGATCTGAGTTGAACATACCGAAAACTAGCATCACGGGCTAGAAGTGTGTGACGGTGAGGTCACACACACGCATATATTTATGTTATATATAACTGGTTCTTCGGATCACGTCGGAAATCAAGTGTGTTTATGTTTATGGTTGTGTTAAACGCCACTCTGGAAGGCGGAGTGAAAAGGCAACTGTGATAGAGAGGGTGGAGACGTGATGTTTCAATACGGGATAACGGCGCCCAACTCCAACAGCCAGTTCCTATTCGCGCACGCTTTGAATTGCGCTTTACAGGTTAATTATTTACCATTAAATTAGCAAAATAAAATGACAAAAATCGCCCAAAAATGGATGGACTCAGCCCATCGCCGATATATTCGTCCTATCGCCCAACCCTAACGCATACACGTTAAAAATGTTTTAAAAGCGTTGATGCGTTGCAGCCAAAACCACGGGTGAATTTTGACGCCAGTAAGGAAGTGGCTGAAAGCAGCAGTTCCTCTAACGTCCGCTAGAGTCCGGCTCCAAAAAGACGCCAAACTCCATGCAAGTCAAAAGACCGCAACCCAACTTCTCACTCAAAATATAGTCAATACATTTTTTCGACAAGAGGTTTTGGTCTCAGTAGCTAGTTTCACTTCTTCTAATGTGTGTCCTTATGGCGATTTTCAAAATAATTTCGTTATTAACGGGATATAACGGTTATAAAACGGGGTTATTTTTCGAGTGATTGACAGGTCGCCGATTCTGGACCAATAGCAGGCGGCGCTGTGGTCAACCCTCAGCTTCGCTCCGGCTCCAAAAAATTTCAACATGGCGGCGCTCGTAAACCCAAACGTTTGGCTTCAAAACGGCCCTTCAGAAACCTGTGGGTGACGTCACACTCACTACTCCATCTGTTTATACAGTCTGTGGCTGCAGCACACAGCCTTCCTCACAGTGCACCTAAACACAGTGATTCTGATGAGCAGCAGTCTTCCTCACAGTGCACCTAAACACAGTGATTCTGATGAGCAGCAGTCTTCCTCACAGTGCACCTAAACACAGTGATTCTGATGAGCAGCAGTCTTCCTCACAGTGCACCTAAACACAGTGATTCTGATGAGCAGCAGTCTTCCTCACAGTGCACCTAAACACAGTGATTCTGATGAGCAGCAGTCTTCCTCACAGTGCACCTAAACACAGTGATTCTGATGAGCAGCAGTCTTCCTCACAGTGCACCTATATAAACTGATTCTGATGAGCAGCAGTCTTCCTCACAGTGCACCTATATAAACTGATTCTGATGAGCAGCAGTCTTCCTCACAGTGCACCTATATAAACTGATTCTGATGAGCAGCAGTCTTCCTCACAGTGCACCTAAACACAGTGATTCTGATGAGCAGCAGTCTTCCTCACAGTGCACCTATATAAACTGATTCTGATGAGCAGCAGTCTTCCTCACAGTGCACCTAAACACAGTGATTCTGATGAGCAGCAGTCTTCCTCACAGTGCACCTATATAAACTGATTCTGATGAGCAGCAGTCTTCCTCACAGTGCACCTAAACACAGTGATTCTGATGAGCAGCAGTCTTCCTCACAGTGCACCTATATAAACTGATTCTGATGAGCAGCAGTCTTCCTCACAGTGCACCTATATAAACTGATTCTGATGAGCAGCAGTCTTCCTCACAGTGCACCTAAACACAGTGATTCTGATGAGCAGCAGACTTCCTCACAGTGCACCTAAACACAGTGATTCTGATGAGCAGCAGTCTTCCTCACAGTGCACCTATATAAACTGATTCTGATGAGCAGCAGTCTTCCTCACAGTGCACCTAAACAGTGATTCTGATGAGCAGCAGTCTTCCTCACAGTGCACCTATATAAACTGATTCTGATGAGCAGCAGTCTTCCTCACAGTGCACCTAAACACAGTGATTCTGATGAGCAGCAGTCTTCCTCACAGTGCACCTATATAAACTGATTCTGATGAGCAGCAGTCTTCCTCACAGTGCACCTAAACACAGTGATTCTGATGAGCAGCAGTCTTCCTCACAGTGCACCTATATAAACTGATTCTGATGAGCAGCAGTCTTCCTCACAGTGCACCTAAACACAGTGATTCTGATGAGCAGCAGTCTTCCTCACAGTGCACCTATATAAACTGATTCTGATGAGCAGCAGTCTTCCTCACAGTGCACCTAAACACAGTGATTCTGATGAGCAGCAGTCTTCCTCACAGTGCACCATATAAACAGTGATTCTGATGAGCAGCAGTCTTCCTCACAGTGCACCTAAACACAGTGATTCTGATGAGCAGCAGTCTTCCTCACCTGCAGCTTGTCATAGTGCGCCTGGCTGCTGCAGTGAACTCTCTTAGCCGTTTCTTCATTGGAGTAAAACAGGAAACAGACTCGGCAGTAATAACCCATCTTCACGTGTTCCACACCTGCAGCGGCGACACGTTTACAGACAGAAACATCAGATGAAACATTTACAGACAGAAACATCAGATGAAACATTTACAGACAGAAACATCAGATGAAACATTTACAGACAGAAACATCAGATAAACTTCATGATCCTGTGGGGAGTCGAGTCGCTGCAGCAGCAAACAGTCTCAGGATACAGCAGGACAGAAGAGAGAGAACAGCACACTGGGGCGACTAACACTAGAATGTACTGAGTCGAAATATGAGAGCAAAGTGTGAAATATGAATAGCAGCAGGTATGTTGTTATTCATATTTCATAAACTTAGTTTCATGTCATGATTTTGCCACTTAATCTTTCGTTTATGTTTTTACTTTTTAACCACTTTCTCCTTTGAACACTTGCTGATTTTTATCTTTTATTTTACTATTCTTGTTTTTATGCCTTTTTATGAAACTCTTTGTAAACTCTGCTTTTAGATAACTACTTCCACTTCTGCTACTACTACTACTACTATTACACCTACTATTACTTCTACTATACCCACTACTACTGCTACTACTATTACTGCTACTATAAGTACTACTATGGATACTGCTGCTACTTCTACTTTTACTATAACTACTACTACTTCTATTGCTACTACTACTACTACTTGAATTTCTGATAGCAGCTCCCTCATATTCATGATAAGCTGTGAATTTGCTTCCCTGTACATTTTCTAACAAAATATTCTATTACAATGTAGAGTTACTAGAGCACAAAACCAACAGAATAAAACAACAGTGTGATGTGTTCAGATCATGTTCCTCACCGATGGGCCTGTTGGGCTCGTAGGGAGCGAGCGGCAGACAGGCGGCGCTGGGTTTGGTGTCGGGGGGCGGAGCCTCCGTCTGTCCGTTCTGACCGGCAGACGCCGCCTCCTCCTTCTCCTGCTTCACCTCCTGCAATTTGCACAATTTTTTTTTTTTAAAAACCTGCTGCAAAACCTTCCATTTTTGTTCACACTGAAAGAGTGTCAATGGTGTGTGTATTTTAATTTTGGTGTATGTTTACAGTCAATTAGTGCTGACACGCTCAGTCAATTAATCATTTTGTTGATCAACAGAAAATTAATCTATTACAATTCTGACAATCGATTCCTCGTTTTAGTCATTTATCAAGTAACAATACCAAACATTTGTTTTTTACAGCTTCATAAATTCTAATATTTGCTGCTTTTCTTTGTTTCATCTCATTATTAAATGAAGACTTTGTGTTTTCTGGCTGCTGGTCAGACTGAGGAAGAAATCTGAAGAATCACTTTGGACTCTGGGAACTGTGATGGACATTTGTCATTATTTTTCACATTTTATAGACTAAATGAATAGTTGATTAATCGAAAAAATAATTGATTGATAATGAAAAAAATTAATAAGCCTATATGAGTGTTTTCATCCTCCTCCTCCATGTGTCACTCACAGCATCGCAGCTCTTCTTGTCCGAGCCGCTCGGCTGATCAGACGCTTCAGGAATCGTCTCCTTCGTCTCTTTCTCTGCCGACTCTTCCTCGCTCTTCTGCTCAGCGCCGGTCGCCTCGCTGCTCTCCTCCTCCTCCTCCTTCACGTCCGTCGTCGTCTTCTCCTCCTCCTTCTCCTCCTCCTCCTCCTCCTCCTCCTCTGCCTCTTCCTCCTCCTCCTCCTTGGCCTTCTTGGTTGGAGGTTCGTCGGTGTGTTTGGAGGATTTGCCCGGCGTTCCGCTGCTGTCTCTCTTCGACGGCTTCTTGTCTTCAGGCAGCGTGGGTCGCCGATGTCTGGACGGACAGACAGAAGTGGCAATTCTTCTCAGCACAAACTAGGCTTAGACAGAAATATTGGTTTGCTGATATTGTCCTTTATTCCAAATTTATTGTAGAATTGATTAATACTACGCTGGCTGTGTATGAGAAGACCTAAACTGATTGACATTTGATCAGAAAGTATGCATCAATATGTTTATTATTTTTATCATCAGGGTTTCACTGGAGAGTTTTAGTGTCCCATGATGGTCTGAATGCAGTTAGTGGGCAGCAGCAGTAGGGAAGGAAACTAACTTCTGTCTCGTAAAACCAAAACTTCACCGGCCACTTTCACTGTTTTAGTAGCCACCCAGATGTTCAGAGCAGAAAAAGTCTCTGGTGTGTTTTCTCACCCATATTTGAGCTGTTTGTACTTCCTGCTGACGTAGACGTTCAGACGCCTCCCTTGGATTTTCGGCGGGCTCACTTTGTAATCTTCGGCCATTTTCTCCGCGTCTTCTGCGTTCTCCATCTCAACGAAACACTGGAAAACACAAACAAACGTCAGCAGAGAATTTTAAAACTTCCCGTCGGCCGTCGCTGGGTAGAAGAGGTTTTGCTGCAGTACCTCTCTCTTGATCCGGTTGAGGAAATACTTCCTCACTTTCCCAAAAGGCTCCGCCAGCTTCAGGACCGTCTCGTCCGAGTATTTGATGTTGGGGATTTGACCGATGTACACGACTCGACTGGAGCCGCACTGCAGGAGAAACACACCGGATTTAACGGATGACAGATTAAATGACAACAATAAGGTCAATAAATATGGAAACGAACCCGTAGGCTCACAACTTCAGAGACAAGACGGTACGAAAACAGGTAGAAATGGTTAAATAGCTAAAAAGAACAAAAAAAACAACAACATAAAAACTAAAAACACAGTTGTAATTTGCCTGGTTTAGGGAGTCGTCATGATGTACTGAGTGTTTCTGTTTTAAGACCGAGGATCACAATAAAAATCTTTGTTGATTTGTTAAAAAATTTCCAATAAACTAGATAATTAATTAGGTGAGGTTATATACAAAAGGTCAACTCTTTCCATGACCAATATATGGAGTTGTGGAAATGCATTCAATTTCAATAAAGAGAATTTTGAATCGTGTTCTATTACACATTTCAGTTTGTGAATAAACTTCGGATGCAGTTACTTGAAAAATCCAAAAAACAAAAATTCATTTTTTCAGTAATTTAGAAAAGCGGCTTATTTTCTCATTGACTCCCATGTATTTTTGAAATTATAACCATGGGGTTTCAACAGGCTTCACTGGCCCAGGGGGCGAGAAACTCACTCAACACATAAAATGTCCAGCTGAAACTTAAAATCATGCCAAAAAAGAAGAGCAGAGGAAGAGCAGAGCAGGCGGGTGTCCTCACCTGGATGGTGGGATAGGTCATGGAGTGGCTGATCCTCACTGATCTGCCGCAGACGGACGCCGTCACGTTACTGTTGTAGAACTTGGCCATCGCTTTGGCTTCGTCTTCTGTAGCAAACTGCAGGTAAGCCTGTTGGGAAAGAAAAACAGAGTGATGCACACCACAAGCAATAAAGTGCAGATCAAGTAGAAAAGGACACACAGACCTCAAAGCCAAAGATGAAGATAAAACTTAATTATACCACAAAGGCTAAACATTAATCTTGTTTCATTTATGTTACTTTCCAACTTTGCCTGGACTAAATATCACCACGGCTGAAGAGTCGCTTTTTTGTGTACTTTTTTAAAGTCTACTATTTTTTAACGTCAGTAATTTTACTTTTACTTTACTTAACCCCATCCATCACAGAACAGATTGTGTCTCTCCATCAGCAGCAGAAACTGGATCAACAGAAACTGGATCAACAGTAAACTGACAAACTGTGGATCCATTCACAGTGAGAAGAGGAATCTGACTTTACTTTGTTTCTGCACTTTATTTTGTCGTTTCTAATGTTTCCAGTGAAAAGAATCTAGTTTGAACTCTGACCTCTCTCCTGTTAGAATCACATGGAAAAGATCACAGCTAACAACGTTCTCTGTTCTAAAGAGGAACTCAGGAACTTTTACTCTGAGGACATTTTAAATCAGACACTTTTTTACTTCTGCTTCAGTAAAATATCAGCAGAGTAACAGTACTTCTACTGCAGCAGGACATTGTAGTACTCGTTCCTCCGCTGCATATCGCTGACTGTACAGAATCTGTCAGCAGCTCTACCTAACACTGGACAGATCTCGGCTGCAGGACCCGAGACGGACAGAGGAATAGCTTTTTAACTAAACTATAAAATGATTGGATATGACGGCCGCTGTACCTCGGGTCTCAGGTCCAGCACCAGGTGTTTCACCACTTCCCCAAACGGCTTGGCGAGCGCCAGCAGCTCGTTCAGGAAGCCGTAGCCTCGCCTGAAGCCCACGACGTTCACCACCCGCATCCCCTGAGGAGAGCAGAGAGACGTAAAAAAAACAACTGGAAAACAACAAGGACAGACTTCACTCTCAGCCGCGATATCTCAGTTCCTGCTCTGATTTTTACACATTTACTACAGCAGTGACACCAGAGACAGCGCTCTTTGTTATGATAAATTGTACGACAGTGGCTGAAATTACCGACTGTATATAAAAGTATTATGTGATACAGAAGTTATAGATACATACCCCTTTCCTGGACTTGTCTGCAGGGAAGAGGGAGACACACACACACGCACACACACACAGGAAAGGATGAGTGTTAGTTGTAAGTTTCATTTTGACAGCAGGTAGAAGCCTCGTTTTGGTTTTTAAAGAAGATGACATCATCATGATCAGGATGGGACATTAACACCAGACACTTTATCCACTTTGTCAGCTAACCAACAATCATGACCAATATCCAGTTCTATTAAAAACAGACTTAAATGTCGATTCTATTAAAAACAAATTTAAACGTCCAATTCTATTAAAAACAGTTCCAGTGCTTGGTACATTTTGGGATTCAACAGCCACTATGGCCAGAAGACAAGTTGAAAGTTTACATTTCAAAAAGTTATATATTGCGTTTGTACAAAAAACTAAATCTTAGTAAATGACTAAGAAAGTCCATATGCTGGGTAAGAAAATGGACATAAAATAAGGCTTCTCTGGTGCATCGATTTCAAATAGGCTTAATTCAAGAATGAAAAAAAGGCAAATCTGCACTCTCATATCTTGATTGATAAAAATAAAAAAATATGAAATACTTTTTAGCGTTTTTACTTTTTTGTAAGTAAATGGCAAAAAAAAATATATCAAAAAACTTGATATTCAATAGTGAGTTTTACTTCCATCCCAGAACTTCTTTATCTCATTTTGGGATGAAGCTGTTCAGTCTGTCCTGATCATGATCATCAGCACCGATCAATCGTCCTGATCGGTTAAACGAGGCGGTGCTTTACCGACGGGATCAGAGTGTTTGGCGTGCGACTCGTCCTCGTCCTCCGCCAGCTCGTCCAGAGTCACAAAGTCCTCCATGTTCTCCAGGAAGTCCTGATCCTCCTGACAGACAGAACACAACACACACTCAGAACAGCAGGATCAGATTTATTTCCACTTCTATAATTCATATTTGTGCCATCATTTCTGTTATGGTTTGTCAAACGATGAGTCCAACAGACATGGATAATGCAACAGTCACTTATCAGCTTTTATTTCCAGATTCTGTAATGTAATGTCTGTGATACCAAAACATATGTCTGGTCTCTCCATGTCGGTAAAGCTCTCACCAGATCTTCAGGTAGATCTCCCTCGTTCATCTCTGAACTGTCTCCCGGCTCGGCGCTCGGTTCGTCTTTAGCCTCCGTTTCCTCAGACGAGGCTTCGGCTTCCGTCGGTCCCGTCTGTCCCTCTGGCCCCGCCCCCTGCTCGGCCTCGCCCTTGGCCCCGCCCACGCCTCCGTCTGCCTCCTCGGTGATGTCATCACCACCCGGAACCTGCATACATTTCGTATATTTTCATTTTCAGACGCAGTTACTTCCAATCAGTTAAATCCCATCAAAAAGTCTGTCTTTCGACAATTAAGAACAGAAGGCTTATTTTCTCATTGGCTCCCATGTATGTTTGAAATTGGAATAGTGGGGTTTCATGTAAATATGCACAAATACATATTTTTCATTTGTTTCTTCTGTCTCAGTATGTTCTACTGCTATTGTTTTGCACCCCCTCGTACAGCTGTAGCTCATTTCTGTCTTTCATGCTTTTCTACATAGCATGTTCTGTGTTTAAATGGTCGGTTATGTTATTTTTAAACAGGTTCATCCAGTATGGGTTTCTGAAGGCAAATAATGATAATTTTGGACTGAAACTGCCAATAGCCGATATTCATCGCTGGTTTCAAGCCAAAAAATTTGTATTCTGTGTTTCCCAAGAATTATATTGTCGTCAAGAGTGGAAAGCATCTGAAATATCACGGGACATTGAAACTCTCCAATGAAACTCAGGATAATAATAATTATTATAATAAGTAGAATATTTGCATACTTGTGTGGAATCCAATCAAAATGTCTCAGAATCAGTTCAGGTTCAGTTCTCCCCATACACAACCAGTGTAGTGTTGATCAACTCTACAATAAATGTGGAATCAATCAAACTGCATCATATCATCAGATTAGAGGTGGATGATAATGACTGGCCCAGATCTGATTTTTATTAAAAGGCCAATATCAGCCCAATATATTGACAAACCGTTCTATTAAACCTAACCCCAGTTCAAATAACTTCCATTTGCTGTATTCTTATTTATATTCTATTTTTCTTTGCTGTATCTTATAACATTTTGCTGCAGAAACATCCCAAGCGGATCATTACAGTTTTATCTTGTACCAATTGCATCGGATCAATCATTTATCTTCCCCACTCATTGGTTGTTACTTATGATCTGGATTATTTATTGTTAGCTTGGTATTTTATTTTCCTGTTGTTTTTAGTTATCTTATGTTTTATTTTATTTGTTGTCTTCTGTTTTTTGTGAAGCACTTTGAAAAGGTGCTATATAGATAAAGTTTATTATTATTATTCTATTGTTATCGTCATCTTTTCCTCACCTTCTCCGGAGCGCGGGACTCCTGGACCGGCTCAGTGGCGGACTCTGCTGGCTCCGCCTCCTCCGCCGGCGTCGAGGCTCGGTCCTCCTCCTTCCCCTCCTCGTCTCCGTCTGTTCCCTGCTCCTCCTCCTCCTCCTGCTCCTCCTCCTCCACCTGCATCTCCTCCTCCTCCTCCTCTTCCTCTCCTCCGTCCTCTCCCTCCATCACCCCGGCCACCTCCTCCTCTGACCCCGGCTTCTCCTCCGCCGCGGGCTTGGCCTCCTCCTTCTTCTTCTCCTCCTTGGTCTTGGCGCTGGAGGAGGAGGTGGATTTGGAGGCGGAGCTCTTGGAGGAGGATTTGGTTCCTGAGCTGGAGGAGGAGGAGGCAGTCGCTCCGCTGCTCCTCCGCCCGCGGCTGTTTCCTCCAAAATTGCCCTGGCCCAGTCTGCGGCTCACACTGAAACACATTTATTCACTTATTCATTTGTGTCATGGCTTGTACATTACATTACACTGATGGTTAACTTTGGTTGAACCCCGAAATCCGGTCGGAGGAAACTTACACCGATGGAATGAAGAAAGTAATAAGTTAATCAATAAAAAAAAGTGGGAGACAGGACTTTGACAAAGCAGATTTTGCCAATATATAAAAAAACAAGTCTCTTTTTTTTTTGCCTATTTACAATTATTGGTAAACTTATTATTTTCTTCATTCCATCAGCATAAGTTTCCTCCGACTGGATTTCAGCATTTCATTTTTTTTCAACATTTCATTTTTTTTCTAATATATTGCCAGAATTTGCTTTGTTTGCGTTTGTTCACATTATAACAATATATCTAAATGGCAGTGTAAGATGTGCAAGTCCTACATACCAATACTGAACAACAATATTTATATATATATAAATATTATATATATTTCTACATGAGACATTTTTTTTTGTGAATTGCCAAATTTTTCGACTCCTGGATATTATTAAACTCATTTTCCAGGCTTGAGTTGAAAACCTGCTATCATGTTAGCCTGTTCTCATGTTGACTGAAACTATGAAGCTGTATTATTATTATTATTGTACAGTATGCATTTTATTTTAATAGGTGATTCCACTTCTACCATGAGATTTAATTGCATGTTGAAATAACTGCTGTCTTCTGTGTTTTTAAGCTGCAAAATAAATCAATGACATTAAAGTTAGATAATCTTGTTTCCTCTCTGTTTGTTTTGTTCTCTCTCTTCACTACTCGTTTCTCTGCTCAGTTGTACCTACCAGGCATTAATATTGCATTAACTTGGTGAATAACGGTGATGTGGATTCTCTGGGGCGTTTCCTGAAGCTCTGTACTCACTTGAGAGTCTTGTACTTGGTGCAGATGTTGAGGCGGATCGGCCGGCCTTTGATGGTGAGCGGGTTCACGGTGTAATACTTCACCAGCATCTCCGCGTCCTCCGGGGTTCCCAGCTGGACGAACGCCTGGATGAGACAGACAGGAGCAGAGTGAGGAAACGTTTGGCTGCTTTTCAAGGGAGCAGAGTGAAGTGAAAGCGTATTAATTATCCTCCAGAGGGCTCTCTCCTGCTCCTGTGGTGGAGAAATTGGTCTCTCTCCTCTTCTACGATGGATTTCTCCCTGTATGATTGTTGACTGGTGCAAAATGACGGCTCTAGAAAGAAGCCCTCGCTCTTTGATTCTGAGGGACTGACACCAAAACCTGACGTTTACCGCTGAGGTTTTACATCCTGAAACATTTGTGTTTTGGGGTGGATTTTTCTTTAATGATTCCTGTGGAGAAGTTTGGTATTTTCAGCCTCTGATGTCAGTAAAGTCGAGGTGTTTGTGTCGCGGTACAAATGTGTATTTACAGTTCAATGGGTTTGTATTGTTTCAACACAGATTTAGTTTCATTTACACTTTATTTAATACGGCAGGCCAATTCAGAAGGATGCAGAATAACTGAATACTGAAAGGGAGTCAGAGATGTGACACGGTTAATACAATATTCACAGTTTTAGTAATCTTTGCAAACAAAACAGGTTATAACAATATACAGTCCCAAGTCAGTCTCATGTCTTGAGGCACAAGTCTCAAGTCAAGTCTCAAGTCTAAATGTAGAACACCAACATCAAGTCAGAACAAATCAAGAGTCCAGTATCAATTTAATATCTTAAAGAAAACTAAATATCTAGGACTTTTCAATGCAATATGGTTTTAATAGGATAAAAACTTGGTAAGAGCATCATGAGTTTGATTTCTATAATCAGTTTCAACTTCAATAAATTCAATCATTCCATACAAATTCAGAAAACAGAATTTAAATTCAGTCGTCTGCTGGAACAAATCTCATCACTTTCAATCTAAGTCATTTACACAAACACAAGATCTCAAGTCAAGACTTTAGAAACCTTTTCAAGTCATCAAAGTACAAGTCAGAGTCAAGTCCCAAGTCAGCAGAACCCAAGTCAAGTCAAGTCTCAAGTCTTCTCTTCATGCATCAAGTCAAGTCTCAAGCAATTAAAGTCATGTGACTCGAGTCCCCACCTCTGACAATTAAATAGTAAAAGATTTGAAAATAGTGCAGGGAAGGGAACAGGAACCTACTTTACAAATAAAAGGTTGTGTGTCCAAAATCATCCGTGGAAAAGAAAACTATTCCCAAATAATGACAGGAATCTCAAATCTCTAGAACACATTAAAGCAGGAATACTTGAAAAAAAACCTCCTCCATCTCCGTTTACCTCGTCGGTTAAGAACAGGTGTTTCTCCACGGTGCCGAAGCGCCCGGCGACGGTCAGCAGCTCCATCTTCTTCTCTTCCTCCCTCGGCAGGTTGGAGAAGAATATCACCTGGCTGCCGCGACCTTTGACCTCCCTGCTGGGTCTGTTTCCCAACCGGTCCTCTTTCTGCAGGCGAAAAACAACACAGAACACATCAGACACATCCAAGACCAGGAGTTTTTATATTTGTATCTTTAACTTCTACAAATTGCGGCTTTGCATAAGAGCAAGACAGAGTGAAACTGATAAAAATGACTTCACTATCTTCATCTTCACTTTCTCCTCTTTAGCTGTTGCTTATTCTGACGGCTTTTATGACGCCATTTTCTAGCGGCGGTGCAGCCGGCATCTTTACCTCGATCACCATCAGCTCCTTGGACAGGTAGAAGGTGACCGGCTTGCCGTACATGGAGGCCGGGTGCTGCTGGTAGTAGTTCACCATGTCCAAAGCCTCCTGGTGCGTGTCCATCTCCAGGAACGCCTGACAGCAGAAGAAGAAGAAAAAACCCGTTAACGTCACTACACATCCGTTCAACAGGCAGAAAATTCACTTTGTATTTGGTGTTAAATTCAGAGTGTAAATGTCACACAGTTTCACTCCAAAATGACAGTCCATCATCAGAGAAATGTGACACCTACTCTAATAAAATGAACATGATGAATATTGAATATTAATAGATTTTTCTTTACTGTATCCTATTGCTATTTCCTGATATAACATCCCAATTTCCCTACAGGGATCAATAACATTTGATTTTATTTGAATTTCAAATGTGCACGGAATTAGTGGAATGCAAATGGGACAGTGACATCTAGGGATGCACCGATATGCTTTTCAGAGGGCGATACTGTTATATACCGATATTTCTATCTATATCGGCCGATACAGACACAGATATGTATTTTTGTAAGAATCTGAGTACAAATGCAGGTACAAAACAGGTTAAGCTTTTCACACATTCCTATCTTAACTGTTTTTTAAACAAAAGACCATGTTAGTTTTATTCTGTTGCTAATTTGACAGCATCATATGATAAATATGATTATATGCAATGCTATGGACAAATACATAGATTCATATACAATGCATCCTAGACAACTCCACAATCCGCAAAATATTGGCAGTTCAAATCATATCGGGCCGATACTGACATCGCTTTTTAAAGCCAATATCGGTCGATACCGATATTGGCTTATTGGCTTATTGGCGATATACCAGTGTATCCCTAACATTGTTTCCATGGTTTAAAGTTGAATTTGACCCGGTGCAGAGAAACACAGATGATACGTGGCTGCAGTACCTTGTTCTTGAGCACCAGATGCTCCCTCAGGCAGCCGAACGGCTCGCTGAAGGAGAACAGACTCTTGTTGCTGAGCGGCTTCCTGTCGTATTTCGCCACGACGACTCTGCTTCTCAGCTGAGGAGGAAAACACAGTTCGGTTCAGCTGCTGTTTTATCCACAGTGTGTTTCAAAACCCACCGGACACGTTCACTATTTCACCGGCCGAACAGGACTGAAGGAAGAGCAAAGTCCTGTTCGCACGGGACTAGTATGACATGGGGACCTCATGTAATTAATGCATTACCCCCCGACCTCTGTGTTTCGGCAAACGCATTCACACGGATAATGACATTCGTGGAAAGAGTTCCCCCGGATACAACTGAATAAGATTTTACACTTGGTCCCTTGTTGATTAAGCGAAGCAAAACTTTAAAAAAAACAAACCCATCAAAACCTTCCTCTATAGATTACACTACTGCCTCCACAGAAATCGTGAATCAAGCAGAAGGAAAAAAAATGTGTTAAACAAATTACCTCTGAAATTAACCAGAGTTCAATTAGAGTTCAATTCAATACGGAAGGTAATTTGTGCCGACATCTTAAATTTACAAATCAAAGATGACGGCAGATTGACTCGGGTTGAAGTCACAGATGATCTCTGCAATTATTACAAATCACTGGACGTCTCAGGTGATATCAGTCACATGTCAACAGGGCTTAACTTACCAACCACAGACAAACATTTAAAACATTTTGATTGGTGGCAGATGAACATGCCTACCCTGATTTTCCCTTCATTAAATAGTCCTGCCTAGAAAGAAAACTACTTTGTTTTAAAACTGGGGAACACAAAGAGCGATTTATCCTTGATGATTATAAATATATGAAGAGACATGTCTTTAATGATCAAATAAACTAAACCAAGCAACACTGTCAAACTAGAGCTTAACAATAAATTGTGTTTGATCACAATTGCAGTTGCCACAATTGATAACTGTAAATTTTGTCCATAAAGAATCGTTTGGTTTAATTGTATTTTGTTTAGAACGACCTTTGAGGCTGAAAACAGCCACGGTGATATAAACTACAAAAAGTGTGATAAAATAATTTGGTTGCCCAAATAAGCGGCTAATAATTGTGCTTAATAATCGCGATCGCAATATCTATCAAAATGATCTGGATTATCATTTTAGTCGTAAATGTGCAGCCTTATGCCAAAGAACAGACAAGTTTCAATACTGGATCTTCAATCAGAAACCAGAGCAGCAGCACCAACAGCCAGTGATTTGCAGATAAATGATTTTAGTGTCGACTGATTGCTTTAGAGACAGGAAATGTTGCTTCAGTTATGAGCCTTCATGAATATTTCAACAGACAGGATCCAGGTAAAGTAAAAGTGATGCTAAAATAAGTGCAGATCTGACAAAGACAGAAATACAATGAATCCAACTGATTAATAATAAATATAATTATATATTCATTTATTAATACCAAGGGCGGATATTTCATTTCACTGTTGGGGGGGACAATAAACAGAAAAATTTCTCAAGAGCAATTCCTGAAGGGGACACCAAAGGTGCCGCCAAAAGTACTGTTGTATTAAATGTATATAGAGGTCCATTATGAAACATTTCCATAAGCACTTCATTCCTTTCTTATGAAGATTTTATCAAATTGCCTTTGATATTACTGGGGTCTTTCTACTTGGCGTTTCGGTGCACTGAAAAATGATCGGATGTCTGTTTTTCTTTTCTCTGCCATTTTAACTGACCTGGCTGGCTGACAAATAGACACACACACACACACACACACACACACACACACACACACACACAGCATGCAGGTTATTTACAGTAGTAGGTGAGATGCAACACCCATTAACTGAACTAAAGCTAATATATGCCTAATTAGATTTTGTTTTCCCGAAAAAGCAGATCTCTAATGTTTTGCTGTCAATGTGTAAAAGTCCAGAACGCTATGAAGCCTGCCAGAAACGTACTTATATTTAACATAATGTTTGTTGTAATTATGTCTTTTTTATTAATTAAGTCTTCATTTATTTCCAAAATTATGAACAAAATAACATAGTGGCAGCCATTTTACATGCAGTAAGAAAAAAATAATATACTTAGAACCTAATTACATAGGGTAAGTTAATCTTAAATATTATATTATAGAAATATTACTGTTACCATCTACAAAAGATAAAGTATTTTGGTATGAAATCCCGCATTTTAATTTAACCAACTATCCTGTATCATAAATACATGTCTGGCATTTGTAACAAACCAAACCGCTTGAAAATCGGTCGAAAATTCAGCGAGTTATGAGGATTTTAATTGTGGATAGACCTCCTGCCTCCATACACACACATGCATGAGGAGACGCGGCTCCGTACCAACACGCTGACGCACAAGATTCAACCGCGAGGTAACGGAACAAAATGTAGTCTGATTACAATTGTGAATGTGTTTTATTCTATTGAGTGGTAGAAGTAAAGAAAAATGTCTGACACATCCTTTGTTTTAAGTTAACCTCAGCTACTTACTGGAGGTCAGCCACCACTGACACACTTCCAGAGATCCTCCACACACACTCGTACCGAGGGCTAATGTGTGTGTGTGTGTGGGGGTTCGGGGAGGCAGGTAGGCAGTGGACCAAACCACTGTGAGGCGTATGAGAGAGGGACTCAATCTTTCGAAACTTAAAAACGCATTGTTTTGCGTCTATAATTAGCACAAGTGCTTTCAATGCATATTATTATATTATTTAAAATTATATAGTTATGTTTACAATGATATATTGAGGGGGACAACTCTCTGTTAGTCCCAGGAAGGGGGGGTCCGGACCCCCCTGTCCCCCCCGTGATTTCCGCCCCTGATTAATACAGTAACAGAAGCTCAGTGCCTGACCTTGGGTCCAGAGTGAGACTGGTTCTTTCCGGACAGACCGGGACCTCCACCGCCTCCTGGGACACAAACATACATATTATATTATGTTAGAACAGGATTCAAAACATCACATGCATTCAGATTCTGATTCAGAGAAAGCTTTACAGGCATGAATCAAGCAGTACTGAGAGTTGCCAAAGCATATTACAATAGTACAGGATAAAATAAGGTACAATACAGATGAATATGGCACAATAAAGAACAGGCAAATTCTGTAATTATATGAACTCTATTTTTTGTTCATATGATAAATATGATTATATGCAAATAGGGGTGTCACGATTTCGATTCTAAATCGAAAATCGATCTAAATGAGCGTTCGAATTCGACCTTCGAAATCACAAGCAGGTTCGCGATTCTCCCAGTATTTTTTTTCTCTCCACCCCGGCCTACTTGCACGCATCTGAAGAAAAAAAAAACATTTCAATGACGATACAGCGTAGCTGCTAGAGAGCGCCCGTCATTTTTAAATCGTTTAAAATGTACCAAAAACTGAAAATCAAGTTATCAGCTTTGTTTTATATATACTACAAGTTGTCATCGATGAACCGGAACCGGAAAATACTGTAAATCTGGTGACACTGAGACGTTTGATTTTCCCCGGGTTTAGTCGTCCTCCACCGGTAAAAATGGCTTCGCCGGCTAAGCGTCACGCTTTTAAAACCTTCTGGAAGCTGTCAGATTGTGCTGTGAGACGGAACCTGACCCGCCGTATGTAGTGGAAAGTTACGAAGACATTGTGAGTTGAAGTCTTTTGATCGAAATCTCTTGTTCTTGCTCGATAAAACAAGACACAAGATCACCTTCACTAAACAGCGGGACCTGCCTGCTCTCACCGCCGGAGACGGACGCTGTTTTCCGGGAGGCGGTGCGCCGAAGAGTCGGTAGGAGGACTGGCCGGGCTGCGGCGACTTTTATCCATATAAGTTTGGCGACTATTATTGTCTGATCTTATTACTGTGTGGGCTGAAGCGCTGGAGGTTTTGTATGTATTTTGAAAGCTTATCGTTAGCCAAGATAGGAAGGATCTGTTTTGTTGTCATACTGTGAATGTTGACACTGAAGTAGGACGCACTGAATCGCCTTGCCATGTATTTGGTACCAAATTAAAGGGAAAGTTGTGTTTTTTTAAATGGAAAAACTTTGAAAAAATTTGACCATGTGGCCTTAGTGTGGTACATTCCAAAAAAAAATATGGCCGTTATATCACACTTGATACCATCTTTTTAAAGAAGAATTTGAAAATGTAAATGACAGTCAGGGCATAAAACCAATGATCTGTTGATCTTTACAAATCAAGACTCGATAGTCTAACAATGGCATAGCCGTCAGTGCTGAAAAAAAAAAATTAAATCAAATCGAATCGTGACCTTAAAATCTAAAGTCAAATCGAATCGTGAATTTGGAGAATTGTGACACCCCTATATGCAATGCATCCTAGACATGTTAGTCACTAATTATCACAATGAAACTTTTCTTTCTTCTCGCCTCTGTTCTCTCCTTTCACAAGCACTGATTAGATTATGGAAACCCAGGACATGCTGACCAGGTTTTACTGTCCTGGACTGAGCCGAGTCTTTCACCTGGTTCATGTTTGTTTCAGAAACGAACATGACAGAGTGTCCGCAGTCAAAATGATGCGATTATGACCAAAAACGACTTTGGTGACATTTTGTGAAATTCCCTGATATTCCCTGACTTCCCCAGAGAATTTAATAGATGACTTTCCCTGTCTGGAAAACACAGCTCAATATTCCATGATACTCCACAACTCTGCTAACAGCCAGAATCCAGAAATTCAGAAACCATATTTGACTCCCAGAAAACAAACTAACATCAGTACTTCAGCATAATGACAGCAAAACAAACCACAGGTTAATTACAAGTTTCTAGAATGAGTTTCCAGTTTTGTCTTCAGTTGTTCTGAAGATTAGGGACCCTGATGGCAAATAATCTGATCAGAGGAACATAAATATGACCCAGCTGGCCTCCCTTACCCCAGCTGGAGGGCATGCCGCCTGCTGACTGGCCTGGAGCCATGGGTGCCGGTCCCAGCAGCCCCGCCGACAGGTTGGGTGTCTCCAGGAGATGAGACCCCCCGCTGGGAGACAAGACAAACTGTTAATCTCTCAGTTTATTATTTATTTACCCTTTATTTAACCAGGGAAGTCACACTGAGATTTACATCTCTTTTTCAGCATACACCGTTTCACAATTCTAAAACAAAATAAAAGACAACAAAACACTTATAGGAAATAATTTGGAGAAACACTAGCACTAACAATACCACTGGTGTGAGATAGAGGCGACCAATCGTCTCCACCATGCTCTCATTGGTTCACCTTAATTATACCAAGGTAAAACAAATAATTTGACATTTAAAGAGAAACTAAACCCCAAACCTAAATCTGTGTAAAGCCTGACATCTAAAGGTAAAAAGCATGCTGCTGAAATAGCCATCTGCTATTGGCTGGTCTTTAGTGCCAGATGATGATGTCACCATCTGTGGTACTCTATAGAAGATGACATCATCACCTGAAACCAAAGATCCGGCAATAGCAGATGGCAATTTCAGTAGCATGCTTTTTACCTTTAGATGTCAGGCTTTACACAGGTTTGGGTTTGATATTAAGTTACTCATTAAAGACAAGGTGTAGTCAGATCAGTGTGTGTGTGTGTGTGTGCCTTACCCTCTGCTGGAGGCCATACCAGGGTCCCAGTCTGGATACCTAAACACAGCAGGAGAACATTTACCAACGGTGTCACTTCCTCCTTTCCTCCTGATACTGAATCTTAACATGAATATTTCTCTCCATTCGAAAAAGTACGCATTTATTTACCGTAACACCACGACACTTCAAACTGTATCAGTGTGTTTCAGTGACTTACATCTCCAGCAGCAGCCTTCGGTTCTCAGCATGGCGAAGCCCATTTGTGTGTTGGTTCCACTCCTAAATTAACAAACAGAAGATTACTGAAGCTGCACAGATGGTTTTTCCCAGGACTGAATCATATAGGAATTACAGGAATTAACCCCCAAAACTAGTTTTCAAAGCATTCCATCTATAATTGTTAGATGTTAAAGATATTTGGCTGATTGAAAGCTTAAGAGATCCATCTCTATGTGTATATTCCTGAAGCATTTGAGTTGTATGTGTAAGAAAATGAAGACATAGACTAGAAGAAGATATAAAACAGGTCAATTAAATGGTGCAAATTGGATTTCCAGTCAATGGAGAACATGAGGGAAGATTACAAATGCACCTGGACTGAAGTGGACTGAAGACAAAACAAGAGCTGAGCTCAAGTGTCTGGATTGGAATCAATGAATGGGAACATTTACAACAAGTTAGTCCAAGAGGAAAAGGAGGGAAGGAGTTTGGACGGTACTCACCATGGTGGAATGTACATCAAAGTCACAAAGAGAGCAGACATGGGGGAACATGGGGGGCATGACTCCCAAGAAGTCTTGGACTTTTCCGTGTGACGGGGAGCCCATCCTCCTCTGCATAAAGACAGGGTCGGACGGCGAGGGCCCCATGCCGAGCCCACCGTAGGAATCGCGGTGGGAAAGCTCCGAATACTGCCGCTCTCTGCTCCCGCTGCCGCCGCCGCTGTTGTTGCCGTAATCTAAATTGTACCCCCGGGCCGAGGAGACGTCCTGCATGGAACCGTAACCGAAGTCCGAGGGGTGCTGGGCTCGGGCCGAAGCTTGCCCCATGGAAGGACCGCCCATTCTCCCCATGTGCATGTCGTCCCAGTCTTCCCTGCCGCCTCGGTAGGACGTTTCGGAGGACATGGAAGGCAGATCCCGGGGGTTGGCCGCCATGCGCCGCTCTCCTGCGTCCCCCTTGCGGCTCTTCAGCTGCATGAGGATGTGAGGCAGCGTCTCCACGCTGATGTTCTCTTCGGGGATCTGAGCCAGAGCGTCCAGGTCGGCAGGCGACAGCCCCAAGCTGGCGAACAGCTTCATAGTGCTGCCAAGATGGCTACCGCCGCCACGCCGGGACATCTGGGAGCCGCAGTCCTGGCCATCCACGCCACCGCCGACCCCCATGCCTGAAACCATGCCCCCCATCGGTCGGCCGGCGGGGCCGGACCGCTGTTCGCTCATGCTGAAGTTCAAGGTCTCTGCGGCGGCCAGGAGCCCGCGACCCACAGCAAAGCCTTTCTGACCGCCGTCTGATTGGTTCTTCTGAGACATTGCGTCACAAGCTGGATCTGCTCTCTGGCCTCAAAACGTCTCAGATGACTCAAGATACGGATTAAAGCAGGCGGCAAAAAAATGTCTATTTTTCTAAAGGATTGGGGGGAAGATTGATTTCTTCTGTCAGGTGAATTTGAAAAGAGTGAAATCAGTCTAAGTCAAGGGGAACTGCTCCTCTCCTCAGGGGGAAATGTCTTATTTCTGCTGAAACACAATGAGGTTGGGACATTCTTGAAATGCTGCCTCCACAAAGAAAACAGAGGCAAATGGAGAGGCAACAGCACTGATCCACAGCAAACGGAAGAAAATGACCATAATTCAAAAATAAGTCAACTGAATAGACTTAGGCCTAGACTTATTACAAAGGGAACATGAGAGGCAATTTAAAAGCACTGAAAAGAAGGGTAGAAAAGGAGACAGTGACAGAAAGAGACACAGGCTAAAGACTCAGAATCACCTCAGACAAGGAGGAAGAAGATGCAAAATGAACTGTAGGACATTGATGTGACCGGAAGGTGATGGATCATAACTGAAACCATCCTCACTCAGAAAGAACAACTCTTGAAATCAATGTCAGTGTCAAATATCGGGACGAAATATGAATTGTAGAATATGCCAATATATGAATCACTCTGTGAAAAGGTAATGGGCTGACAGACGCCTTGATAGAGACGTGAAGGAAGCCAAATGTGTCCAATTGCACTGAGAGAAGTGGAGGCCTTGACAGTAACAGATTGGGTCTGACCTGATTTCAACCTATTCTGCAGGCTGTCAGCTTGTGATTTGCATGAAAGAAACCCTGCTTATCTAAACTGAGATTTGGACAATACACCGGTATCTGGTAAATGAATATCTAGAGAAGCTCCAATGTGGTGCAAATTGTGCTTTAAGTTTTGAATCGAGGATACATGCAATGCGGCCTATACTGTGCAAGCAGCTAAGCTAATGCTTAGCTAGCTAATGTTGCACGAGTTTAATGTTTCTTAACCTACTGCAAAACATTCAAATTAAGCACAAACGTATTATCCATACGTGAAGCCGTACAACTACGAACTGATGACAAAATTACCGAAAAAGTAAAATTATACTAACGCTAATCTAGAAGCTAACTTATCTCGACTAGTTATGGCATTAGCCTGCTGGTAATGCTAGTCGCTACTCGCTAGCTAACGTTGTCTGGTAATTTAGCTCAAAACTATTCACCCTGCAGTCAGTAATAGCTGTGCAACGTTATTTTATTTATTCTAGTTTATGTTATATAACTATATCATAAAACAATTGCACTCTTACCTTAGCTTTCGTATGTGTAGTTAGTTTGCTAAACTAGCCAGCACGTACTGCGGTGGCACCAGTGAGGCACCGAGGCAAGAGTAACGGAGTACCGCGGTTTGTTGTCTGCGGCAGCACGGGCTGGTGGAGCTTTTTATGTTTTGTGTCATATCATGTCTGTCTTGTGCTCTGGAGTTTGCTGCTTGGATGCTTATCCACTATGGAACACACAAAGTTTCAACGTGGACCTTGAATATTTATGATCTTTGCGCCACATTTAATTAACAAACGTTTAAAGGGTTACGGGTTCCGCTTACTCGCTATCAACGGTAGAACAAATCGAGCGCACATAGATGAGCCAGCTGCTACGGGGCGGGCCGGCGGTGGGACGGGACCTGGAGGGGACTGGAGTCAGGCTGCCTTCAAGGGCTCCTCGGTTAAACAAGTAACACAAAGAATGAAAATAGAAATAAATAAATTATATTCTTTTTTTACCATCAGTGGTTCACACAGCTTCCATGCTTTCCACCCCTACATGTCACATCTCAGCAATTCGGGTACGGGGGAGTCAATTGACTAAATTCTACCCAAAACTCAAGATATACTATTATTGTGTCAATGTGGTCCCGAATGCGCCCTGATGTGATTTTGGATTTTTTTTAATGGCTTCCAAATAGATTGTAGTGATAAACACTGCAAGATAAAATGTGTCACACTTAGGTACGGTAAGTCCCACACATTGTCATACCCAAATGACGCTCATACTCGGGTATCATGGAAAATCCCAAATTTCCCCGTCCTGCTGTATTTGCCACTTTGTTTTGGTCTTTCATGTGCGTTACATCATAATTACGACATTACGGACAGCACTTTAAGGCAGCAATCCGATATAACCAATCGCATGCGAGCACAGAGTGACGTTGTAGATGTAAACAAACAGATCCAGCGCGGCCATTACAGTTGAATAGTTCGACGGAGAGTTTGACGCTTCGGGCTTTCGCAACCGCCGCAGATTGGTTGTCAGGTATATTATTTTGAATAAACAACGTCGATTTTACTTGGACTCGTGTAATGTCTTTGTTCGTTCGCCTCGGTATTTCTCTGTCGCAGTTACAGTAAATTTGTCGAGTCTGTTCACCCCAAAAATGGCAGAGACAGCTAGCCAGACGCTAGCTGGCTATTGTCTGTATGGTAATGTTAGCGGCCATCATAACAAACCTTACTGTTGACATAACAGTCTAACTGCTCGGTGTTTGATCATGAAATTGAACCTATATTTTCCCTATAGTTTCCCATCGTGCTGTCGTGTAGTATCGTATAGATTGTGTGTTTTTGTGACATTGTAGAAAGGCTGTGGTGAGGAGTGAAATGAAAGACCCAAGTCGCAGCAACAACAGCGCCCCAAACATGACAATTAGCAACGACGTCATCCTGACCAACCAGTTCAACTTAGAGGACAATCCCTTCGCCGAGTACATGTGGATGGAAAACGAGGAGGAATTCAACAGACAGGTGAGTCAAACACACTCAGACCTGCAGGCTGTTTTCCTGATCATCACCGCCACACCTCAGGAGCAGGACAGGCAGGGAACTGTTTTGTCAGAATGAGACATGTTCAAGTTGAAGTTTATTATCCGTTTATCATGTGCATATCTCACAGGACTTTACAAAGAAACAGCCTGACTAGATCCAACTGATCAACAATCAATTGTAGAACAGAATGATGTAAGACAAACACAAAGAAGCAGAACAAAGCACAAGACACACAATAGCAGATTTTAGACATACTGTAGTCGCCGGTGCAGAGGTGTGACCAAGTCAACTTTGCTCAAATCCCAAGTCAGTCTCAAGTCTTGAGGCACAAGTCTCAAGTCAAGTCTCAAGTCTAAATGTAGAACAGCAAGTCAAGTCAGAATAAATCAAGAGTCCAGTATCAATTTAATATCTTAAAGAAAACTAAATATCTAGGACTTTTCAATGCAATATGGTTTTAATAGGATAAAAACTTGGTAAGAGCATCATGAGTTTGATTTCTATAATCAGTTTCAACTTCAATAAATTCAATCATTCCATACAAATTCAGAAAACAGAATTTAAATTCAGTCGTCCGCTGGAACAAATCTCATCACTTTCAATCTAAGTCATTTACACAAACACAAGATCTCAAGTCAAGACTTTAGAAACCTTTTCAAGTCATCAAAGTACAAGTCCCAAGTCACCAGAACCCAAGTCAAGTCTCAACAAGTCTTCTCTTCATCCAGATGTGGCCACTGCTCCATTTACCACCACACTTCACAAACACAGCTTCCTAACTGTTTAACAGTGTTAAACATCACTGACCCGCTCAGACACGAAGCTCAGCTGTGAGCGTCACTTGTGAAAGAGAGAGCGAGAGGTCAAAGGGCACAAGGAGCGTGCAACACACAGTTAGACAACAGAGCACTATTTCTAGTTTGCCTGTTATGGTTTTGTGTTTGTGTTCTCCTCAGAGATATTACTGCACAACACTCTTCATGATGGGTCTATAACTGGGACATGGTATTTTCTAGAGGTTTAACCTATTTATATCACAGTAGATAGATAGTAGGCCGATACTTCAGTATTATGGTTTATCATCTTTCAGTGGAATCATATGGTGACGATGTGGTGATTTTGGGATATCGCGACGCACAATTCTGCTGTCTGATGATAACAAGCACAATTTATTTAAACACTCTGACAAAATGAGGTATGGTAGGAGTATTATTTGAAAATTTCAGTTTTGTTTGACATCACACCAAACATTTGGTTCAATGCCATGAACATTCATTTGATTATTTAACACGTGATTTTGCATACGTGAGCCATATTGTGATGTATAGCAATATTAAAAAAAAGCCTCACGATTATTGTAATATTGATTTCAACCATATCGCCCAGCCCTATATCACAGTTAGGTCGGATCAATAACTGATATGGTTCAGTCGGTTGCAGCCGGGGTTGTAAACGACCAGCAGCCTTCAACCAAACGCTGGTAACATTTACCGGAGTCGACTTTACATGGAACCAGACATCTGGAGTTCCATTCTACTCTGAACTCTAGTTGGCTGCTAAAATAGTGAAAGTGTCCAACAGAAGTTAGTTTACAGAATCGTCTTTCTGTCCCCAAACTGCTGTCAGCAGTCAGTCCAGCAGACAAACCTCACTTGGCTCACAGCAAGGTCAGACAGCAGTGAACTGGTGAACTGGTGAACTGGTGAACAGGTCTGCACAATAAATTGTTTATGAAGATCATGTTTTTAGAAAATATCCGACCCTCGCTCTCCATCAGTCCACAGTGTGGATGGGACAATAGCTGGTATTACTGTATATATTGCGGTAAAAAACAATAACTGTAATGACACCGCCACTCATTTTTCTTACTGTGAACACCATGAAAACCATCTGTCAGCACTGAGGTTTTATTTTCCCCAAAAGGAGAAGCGCTCCAATAGATTTTTACATTCATGTTGCTGACTGAGTTAAAGTGGATGCAGACCAGCAGCTCTTTATTTGAGGCGCATTTGCCTTTTATTTTTAGATGTTATTTGTATTTTTATTTGTGTTGTTTAAAACTCTCCTTACAGTTTCTGTAAGCTAAACCAGCATTTTATCATTTAAGTGTAATTTTAATTACATTTAACTTTAATTTTAATTACATAAAACAGTCAAATGTCTTGTGATTGATATGATAAATTAGTTTTTAAGTAATTGAAGCAAATTACAGATTTCTGAGTCACAAATCTTTCCAGCGATGCCATTGGCTGCTAGAATGTAAACAACAATTTAAAAATGTCGTTACAAAGTGACAATAATATAATTTGGATGGAGAGCTTGTGAAACTGTGATGGTCAAGAGTCTCATTAGTGATTACTACAGCAGAATAACATGGAGCTGATATCACCATTCATGTTCCTGACAGCAGAATAACATGGAGCTGATATCACCATTCATGTTCCTGACAGCAGAATAACATGGAGCTGATATCACCATTCATGTTCCTGACAGCAGAATAACATGGAGCTGATATCACCATTCATGTTCCTGACAGCAGAATAACATGGAGCTGATATCACCATTCATGTTCCTGACACAACATACAGATTGACACATTTTTGTATTGTGATATATTGAGTTTCGATATTTTGTCCCATCCCTGGTTTCTATAATCCAGTTCTTTGAGTTGACGTTATTTGAGATGCTCAACATGAATCTGTTCCTGTCTTCCCGTGTGTGTGTGTGTGTGTGTGTGTGTGTGTGTGTGTGTGTGTGTGTGTGTGTGTGTGTGTGTGTGTGTGTGTGTGTGTGTGTGTGCAGGTGGAGGAGGAGCTGTGGGAGGAGGAGTTCATCGAGCGCTGCTTCCAGGAGATGCTGGAGGAGGAGGAGCAGTGGGAGTGGTTCATCCCGTCCAGAGACCTGCCCCCCCAGGCCGTCAGCCAGCTGCAGGACCAGATCAACCTGCTGGTGCTGGGCGCCGACGTCGACCTGTACCAGGACGTCGTGGTGAGTCGCCCCGCGCCGGGAGACCAGGGTCCGCCTAAACCGCTTTCTTCTTCTGGTGTCTTCCCTTGAATCGCGGGGGGAATCCCCAAAATGGCTGACAAACAAAGTGGAATTCAGTTCCAGCTTCTGTTAAACAAAGGAGCATTTATTCTCCCTCGTTCCCTCGTTTTCCTCCCTCCCACAAAGGGTGGAAAATGCAAACTTCCAGCATGAAGTGTATCCCATAATGCACCGCTCTGCTCCGGGCGCTGAATCTGCGCTGAATGTGACAGAACAATGGCTGATAGAAATTGTGCATATTCTATAAATGTAAGCTGATTTGGCAACTTCCAGTTTTGATATGGTTTCTGCGTTTTTTCATAATGTTGCACTGTTCAGAAGTGGGCAGGTTGTCAGAAGATGAAGCATTTTAAGAATTTCAATAATCTATGAGTTATAGAATCGAAATTTAAGCTGCAGATTTATTTGGTTTCAAACATGAGAGTAAAACGTCTCGCTGGAAAATACATTTTTTATTTTGTCCCTGAGAGTGAATGTATTGGACTTTATCTAAAGTAGAGAGGGCTGTTCAGTTCTGACTCGTGTTGATTGTAAAATATCATGAAACTTTTGTAAAAGTAATGAAATTTTAAATTCTGATACTAAGTTCATCAATTTTTTAAACTTGAAAATAAAATTTACAGGAGTAACTTGGAAAAATGCAACAAAAAATGAGAAACACTAATGCAATTGGTCTGAAAAAGCGTTCGCTGTGAGTCTCAAACAAAACAAAATTTCAACGTCAGAATTTCTAAAGTTTGCTTTACATCACATCGCAGTCGTACAATGAATGCGATGATGAAAATTTGGTATTCTGGAAAGTTTGGGAATTTAATTAATAATGAAATAAGTTTGCGAACCCTGCAGAGATAATTAATGCACCTTTTTTTTAAAATATTTTCCTCTTCTCTCCTCCAGGTGAACAGCAACCTGAACCCCAACGCCAAGGAGTTCACCCCGGGGATACAGAAGCACGTCATGTGACCCGCCGCCGGCCGCCGCTCTACCGCACTGTGAAGTCAGTGGAAGAAGATGTGTGTGTCGTTTCCAGTCGTCACTCCGTTGCACTCGACCTTAGGCCTGACGTGTTGCCAAAGTTCTCCGCTAGCCTTGCATGTCTACGAGTTTGAGTAACGTTACATATGTACAAGTACAGCATACTTACATGCCTATTTGTTGTAACTCTTTTGAATGTATTTTCAGGGGCGAGAGGAAGGTTAGTTTCTCTGTTACTGGTTGTTGTGTTTGCGTTAAGTTGATCCAGGCGGTCCGGTTCCCACGCAGAACAAACTGGATTTTTGTTACAATCTGCTCTGATGTCCGAACAGTAGCCCAACTCTAGGAGATATGTCTTGTTTTGCACTTTTATTTTATTTTATGTAATTTTATTTCTGTGTGTGCGTGCGTGTGCTGTCATGTTTTCTTTTAGATCCTTTAGGTTCTAGCATCTCCTTGTATTGAAATGCACTTTTGCCCTTAATCGTTTTGGTTTTAGCGTGACAGTTTGAACCCGGTTCGACCCGGTTTTGGTTTTGTCCTTTGTGCTCCAGTTTTCAGACTGTGAATCTGAAATGCCACGTCTCCCTGACCTTTGGGTTTTCCTTCTGTCGGTGTTCCTCTCCACTCCCTGCCTCCCTCAGAGCCGGTGGCTGCCTACTGCCACATTAACTGATTTTTTTGGTTTTTGTTTTTCTAAATGCACATAAGTACTGTATAAAAAGTGGAATAAAGAAAAAAAAGTTGTAAAAAAAATCTATTTTTTCTTAAACTATTTGAAAATAAATGTTTATGGAGAAAATGTGTTTTGGTGTGGTGTTGTATGTCGTGTGTATTTGTATTGTATTTATTTGGGTCGGCCTTGAGATGTGCTGATAGAAACACAGATCGTTGTTTCTAGTCTGTAATATTTTAGACAACAATATTCCCACCGGTCCTGGAATATCATTGGATTCTGAGAGGTCTCAGACAGGGAAAGTCAGGGAATTTTACAGATGAGTCATCTTCCAGGAACAGAGCAGAATGTATTTTACACGATCATCACATGATTAGCTGCTTTTCAGACTGAAAAACAACATTAACAAACCAGGAAGGAAGAACAGCTTCAGGTCATGGAAACACCATGAAGTTTTACATGCTACACAGAAACTACTATGGACACATACAGTTAAAATGTTGACATTTCTTCTTCTTCATTTTTGTCTTCTTCTTTTTGACCAGCAGATGGTGCTGCTTTCCCTATTTTACCCTGCAGAGGCAAACAGTCACAGAACAGTTTCTGTACCAGAGTTAGACCATGAGGCTGATATTGTTCTTTTATTAAAATGGGATCTGGTCCAGTCTGATATGATGATATGATGCAGTTTGATTGATTCCATATTTGTTGTAGAATTGATCAATACTACACTGGTTGTCTATGAGAAGACAGTATGCATGAATATATTTTGTTATTATTAACAGTAGCAGTAATCACAGTAGAAGTAGCAGTAGTAGTAGTGGTAATAGTACTAACAGTAGTAGCAGCAGCAGTAGTAGTAGTAGTAACAGTAGTAGTAGTTTTTTGTTGTTTGTAGTTTGTAGTTTTGTATGCATGGATATGTTTATTATTAGTAGTAGTAGTAAATTTTACTAGCAATATTAGCATCAGTAATAGTGTTACAGTTTTAATATTTTCAGACATTTCATGTATAATATCATCATTATTATCAAAAGTAGTAGTAGTTGTAGCATAGCATCAGTAGCAGTATAGCAGTAGTATTCATGTTGTCCAGCAGGTGGCAGTGTTGCTCTGCTTCAGTTTGTTCCTGGTTCAGACAGATTCTGCTCTTCAGGTCTCATTTCCCCCGACACACTGTCTCATTCTGATGCTTCCACTCACTTCTCCTCACGTTCCTCATGTATCTAACACACCATCCAAACAAGTGTGGATGGAGTGTGGATGGATGTTCACACAGGACCATCCCCCCCCCTCCACCCTCCTCCCTCCTCCCTCCTCCCTCCGCCCTCCACCCTCCGCCCTGCTCTCTGCTCCATCCGTCTCTCCTCCGGCTCTCGGGGGAGTCGCGGCGGTGCGGTCGCCTGGGCAAAAACAATCAGTGGTGGGAGGCTTGTGTATGTGTGTGTGTGTGTGTGTGTATGGGCGTGCGGGGAGGAGACAGAGAAGAAGAACCAAAGAAGAGTGGTGGAAGGGTTCGGCCCCGTCTGCTGAAAGGAGGTCCCCCCATCACCCCCCCACCCCCCCCACCCCCCCACACTCGCCCTGACTTTTCAAAAAGGGCCAATTTTTAGAGTCCTGTCTCTTTGAGCGGGGGCATAAAGGCGGCAGCAGCCATAGATCAGCCTCTCTCCTCCATTGTGGTTCCGGCAGGTCAGCTAGCCCAAGACGGAGAAGGCCATGCATGTTGATGAGCCAAGGTGGGGGGGGGTCGGTATAGGGAAGGGGGGGGGGCAGATGTCCACCAATACACCGAACCCTGGTTTCCACAACGCATACACACAAAAAAATAACAGAAGAAGAGGGACGGTCCCTATCCTGAAGACAGAGGGTCCTGGGGGACTTCCTCATTCTGTCTGCTGGAGGGGGGGTGGAGGGTGTGTGCGTGTGTGTGCGTGTGTGTGTGTGTGTGTGTGTGTGTGTGTGTGGGGGGGGGGGGGGGGTACATTGTTCCAGAGAGAGATGTCATTAACCTTGATACAGGGGAGCGGCTGCAGATGTCCCCGCAGAGTCACAAGTTCGCGACCCCTGTGTCGATGTCAGGAACACCCTCGCATATCATCATCATCATCGCCATCATCAGATTAAACCCCCCCCCCCCCCCAACACACACACACACACACACACACACACACACACCCCGTCCCCAGAATGACAACACACCCACATTGTTCTCCTCTCTGGCTCAGTGCATTCTCATACATCATCACACAAGGGTTCGTATTTTGGTCGCAGTGAACAGGTGGAAGACTTGAGAAATGTTATCATGCATTCTTTTCAAAATCAATAAACTGGATATTTAAGCAGATATTAAAAGTATTCGTTGTGCATACTTTTATTTTGGTATATAAATCTGGATATAAGTCCTGTTTTTATGACACCAAGATGCAGTCAGTCTCTGACAAAGCTACATACAGCTGGGAAACCTGTAAAGAAATTCATGTATTCCCACACTGTGTCTCTGCATCATGTGTTTCTGTTGTTTGAGGTTCAAACTGTACAGCTGTCACCTGTGACTCAGTTGAACGAGTAGAAGAAGACAGACAGCGATACAAGTTAAAAAGGGAGAGTTTTGTTCTAAAATGGCACATTCACCGTCTGAAAACTGAGAAAAATCCCCCAAACATCCTCTCTAAAAAAAGATCACTAGCTTGAATTCATTAGTGAATATTGTTGAAGTTATAACTATCTTAAACATTTGCATTTAAAGTTGTAACTCCTTTTGAAAATGCAACTGTTTGTATTTTTGAGCTGTTGGTTAGACAGGAATGACAGGAAAACTTCCTCAACCCAAAATGCATCATTATAACCATTTGATAATGAAATCTCAACCTTTTGAAATAATGCAGGACATTCTCTGCTTTTGCACCAGCTGATTTATCTGCAGGACTAAAGGATTCAGGTTCATTTTTTGGCAGCTGTATGTTACAGTAAAATTAATTGATTTGCAGGGAAAAAGTGGCTAGTTTGATTTGACAGAATTACCAGCCACAAACAAAATTTATCCACATTTTCCTGGAGGATCTGACTCATTTCAAACATCCAAAGTGGAAATTCAACTTTAGCTACCGAACCAAATGCTGGTAAATGTAGTCTCAGCTGGTAATTTCCAGTCTTCTGACCTGCAGGCTGTTTAATGAAGAGCCGGCCTGTCGCTCCACAGCAGAGCGAAGCACAGAGCAACTGTTACGCTCCCTCACTGTTTCAACCTTTTCTCTGGCAGCCGAGCAGCTTCTCTTCCATTGGTAAGGAAACACAACAACAACAACAACAACAACATCCCCGATGCAGAGAGGCATCTTATACCACCACCTTCACCCCTCTCCTCCCCCCCTCCCTCTCTCTATCCCCTCTCTCTCTCTCTCTCCCCCCCATCCTTAGCCCTCAGCTTTCAGATGCAAACGAAGCAGACATATGGAGAGGAGGTCTTTCTGCAGCGGCCCTCCTAAAGATTCAGATTGTATGACAAATCACGTCCAGGGCCGCTGCCCCCCACCCCCCCTCCACCCACCACCCACACACCACCCAGCACCCACCACACCCCCAGACAACAGCTTCATTAGGCTGAAAGAAGGGAGTTTTCGCAGCTTTGTCGAGTCAAGACTCAGACCCCCTTCTTCCCCCTTCTCAATTACTCCATTGTTGGCAGCAGCTTCAAGTTATTGCACTCCAAACCATATGGCTCTTTCTGGGCTCCACAAGTGATGCCCGGCTCCCTGCAACCAAACCTACACAGACTGGGTAGTTTATCACAAATCTCCCATGAGCCACGTCTGTCTCCATCATGGAGGAACATTGTAGAACTGTGTGTTAGTTAATAAAGTGTAAATCTGTATGAAGCAGCTAGAAGCAGAGAGCAGCTGAGTCAGCTTGTTGTGGTGTGGCTGTAGATCCATTCAGTAACGTTCTCAGTAAAAGTGAATAGTGTGATAAGGTGGATTTGGTTACTGTGACACAGTAAACTGTCTTGTCTTTAGCCCTAGTCTCTACTCCAAAACACTCTGAGTTGTAGCTTGAGAAGAGTCAGCTCAGTTAACCTGAACAAACTGTTAGCTAGCTAACTAGCCGGCAAACACACTGATGTTCATGTGAACACCCTCTGGCGGCCATATTGGAGGTCCTCAGCTCTTTGAACAGCTGATTGTGTTTCTGTTGAGATATTGTACACCTACCTTATGTATATGTATTTCGCCGATGCTGTTATCCAGAGTGACTTACAAGGAGAACAGTGAAATAAGCTTAAATGCCTAAATCACCAACAGCACAAGATGCAATAATCAGAACAAAGGTCAGAGGTCACAGCACCTTGAACGATAAGACAGAAGAGCTGAGAAGGAGACAACAAAAGGATTAAAAAGGGAAACTATATGATAGAGAAGTGATAAAACTGTTATAAAATTGATGTTAATGTGCTGAGAATCCACACAGTAAAAAAGCACAACATGCAGCTTAAAGAGGTGAAACTGACTTCCTTCCTCATTAGAAACCATCAAACTGGACTGTTGACATGCTGCTGAGGCTGGAACACACATGTACACACTCTTTATACATGTGCATGAACACACACACACACACACACACACACACACACACTTAAGCATCTGTCTCTCGTTCTTTTCTCTCTTTTAGTGTCTTTCGTCTTTCCTCACTGATGGGACATACACACACACACACGTACACGCACACACACACACCTTACAGACACACCAGTTGGATTGTTAGACTGTTGAATACACACGCTTTCTCTACTTTTAATTGTCCCTGCACACACACACACACACACACACACACACACACACACACACACACACCCTCTCATTCATGCACACACACACCTCAGGCACCAGTTGGATAAACTGTTGCACACACAATTTGTCAGCTTTTAAGTCTCTCTCTTTCTCTCTCTCTCTTTCTCTCACACACACACACACACACACACACACACACACACACACTCTCCTTATGGGCCATACGGTCTTGTTTATTCAACAACAGAAATCGGATGAGACTAATTGTAGCCAGGATTAATGACGGGAGCTGAAGTCTTGGTGTGTGTTTGTCCTACTGGATCGATGGCACCTGAACGCAGCGTCCGCTCTGCTCCATCACCACACTGTCAGAAACGAGGGTTCAGCGCCGGTCCAGTTCTGCACCCACAGATGCAGCAGTGGGTCTTAAGGTACTTTGTCCTGGGATGGAAGCCCTGAAGGGACAAATCTGTAGTTTTTCCAAGGCTACAGTTTTGTACCAAAGCATCACAGTAAGTACAGTTGTGTCACGTTGGGTAGAGCTGGGTGGAATACCGAAAATTTACCAAAACCGACACGACGAATCTTTCACCAACCTCATTTTCCATGTTGGTGTGTTTGGTAAATGCATTCCTTCAGTGCAGCCCAGTGCATGTTCCTTTAAATTAAAATAATTTAAAGATAACACCCTTATCTGATACATGAACACTGGAATAATCAGGGAATCGTCTTAATCGGACTGATCGGTCTATTAGTCCGCATGTAAACACACTCAATATGATCGTGATGTGGATTCAGGTCATATCACCCAGCTCTAACTTAGGGTCCATAACTGTTCATTTAGAGGTTCAGGTGACCAGGACACAAATATGAACCTCAGTACGGTGGCCAGTTTAGGACATCCTCAGCCGCCTTTGTCATTCATAACTGTACTGTAACTGTACGAGGGAGATGCATCAGGTTTAGCTGGACTTTGTCAAACTTAGATGGAGTTGGTGTGCAATGGAGGGCAGTCCTGGTGTCACAATCAAGTGCTTCATCAGTCCTTCATCACATGGAGCAATCTCGCACACGCTCAGTGTGCAACAACCGGACTGAAAGGCACCAGTTGCAGGTAAATACAAAATGCATTTTGAATCTGATAAATCTGATTGATATTTGGATAGTCCAGCTCTCTGCCACAAGCGGCTAAATCTGACAAAGTACATCTATGAATGACAGAAGCCACTGAGGATGTCCTAACATGGCCACCGTACCCGTGCCGCAGGGTACAACGCTCGAACCCTGACGGTTCCTTTCAGGTGCGTCCCTGCACCTTGTTTTGTGAGAGTGCGGTTGCCATGGCTCCGCCCGGTCGCACATCAACTCTGCGGCCACACTGGCCTCTTTGTGGCCTTACTGCAGGGTGAGCTGGAGGTAAATTATAACCCTGAGCAAACAGCCGCAGACAAGTGAATAGGAAGCCGTCCGCGCAGCGCTCCGCTCCCAGAATGCAACAGCTGATTGATGGAGGCCTCCAGGTTCAGGCCGCGCGACGCCGTCAGCATTCAGCCGGCTGATTCACGAGCGAATTCCCTTACATGAAAACATTAAAACCTTCCTGAACAACAAGACTGTGAGGGAAAGGGGAAGATATTCATAACCGCAGACAACATGCACAATGCACTGTATTTGATCATGCTTTGTTGCTGTGTTTGGGGATGGTAATTTGGGGGGGTGGTGGGGTGTGTGTGTGTGTGTGTGTGTGTGTGTGTGTGTGTGTGTGTGGGGTGCAGAGTTCAGGCCTGGGAAGCATCACTCTGCTCCACTGTGCAGCAGTCTGAACCCTGGTGAAGGAAGCATGGACAGCTGAAACGCTGCTTTAAAATGTTTTGTTTTTTTGTTTTTTATGAGATTTTATTTGGTTTTCAAGATAAACACAAACCATGACGTCCCAGACATTTATCCACAAACAAAACAACCAAAAAAAAGACAAAGACAAAGACAAAACAACCAAAAAAAGATACGTTTACTGTATCTACTCGACTGCCAACAAATCAGCGTTACCAACAGAACACACAACACATCAACACGCCCGCTCAGCCCTACAGACCTCATCTGTTCCCAAATGATACCACCTGTTCATATTAACACCCAAACCAAGTTAACACATTATCTGTACATTATTATCACTTCTTTTATGATATCCACCTGATTGTTACTCTTTATATCTTCTGTTATTCTCACACCTTAAACAGCAAGCCGAACAGACAGATTCAAACCCTCCTAAGCGGTCACCAATTCTTCAAATTGTGTTAAAACGGTTTTCAACATCTTATACCTCCTCGCTCCAGCAGTTTTAACCATTTTATTCGTTTTTTTAATTTAACCTTTCTTTAACCAGGAAGTCTATTGAGATATAATATCGCTTGACCTGGCCAAGGCAGCAGCATGAAGAAGTTAAAAGCAAATACACATTACACATATCACACATAAAACACATACAATAAACATTACGAGTCACATAGAGAGCAGCCTTCTCTGTTAAAAGCAGTTATAATGTTACTGGGAAGATTCCAGAATAATATGTTTAAATGTTACTTATACATATACAGTTTATACTTAATGTACTAGCTATTCTGATTCCTGTTCCCAGATGTTCCCTTGCTAGAAGTAGAAGTACAATCCTACAAAATAAATTGGAAATTCAATAAAATAAATTCAATGCAAAAGGTGAACATTTATTCCAAATCATATATCAGCCTGTCCAGTGTTTGTCTTTTGCTGTTTAATGCAGTTTTGCTGATTTCTGCTTATTCAACTAGAACAAACGTTCACCTTTTGCATCTCAGGCGCTTCCAGTCTCTTTATTGTGTTCATTCTGAGATTCTGATTGATTTCCATTCTATTAAATTACATGTTATTGAATGTGATTTATTCCAGTAAACTCATGCATAGAAAGGGTTTTTTAGTTTTGTGCTGAAGTTGGTCAGGTGAGAAGTGTGTGTCCGTCACTTCCTGGTTACACCTGTACACACACACACACACACACACACACACACACACACACACACACACACACTGTGCATCCACACACCAAGTGCCCACAAATATTAATACAAAACATATTTGTTTAAGATAAATTAGACAGACATAGATTAATATAAACAGCTCCTACAAATATATGTATACTGTTTACACTTTTTAAAGGTTACTGCTCCTGTTCTTGTCCCTTTATGATGTTGTTTATTCTGCTCTCTATTCTATTCTATTCTATTCTATTGTGCTGTGCTCGCTCCTATTTTATGTCAAGAAATACTAATAGCCTAATAAATCAATAACTGAGTGTATCAGAGTTTCTTTTATTTTTGAATTGTGTTTTTTCATGTTTCTTATTTCTGTGTTTTGTTGATTTCTATCAGGGGTTTTATTCTATCAAGGCTTTTCTGTCTTTGTTTTATTTTTCTTCTATCAGGGTTTTATTTTCATTCTATCAGTTTTTCATTCTGTCAGTGTTTTTTTATTCTATCAGGGCTTTATTTTATTATTATTATTATTTTTTTTATCAGAGTTTCATTCTATCATGGTTTTATTTCCCTCTCTCGGGGTTTATTTCCTCTGTCAGGTCGCTGCAGCGGCTCTCTGTGTGTTTCTGATGGAATAATAGCGGAGCTCTGGTCCCAGTCCGGCTGGGGGAAGGGGATTATTCCCCGGATTACCATCCAAACCTCCTCGGAGACTTTCTGACTCAAAGATTTCTGTCGGACAGTAATCGCGTTAATCCCGCAGGATCCCGCAGGATTACCGCTGCCGCAAAATGCAGAGGGGAATTTAATTCAGACTGGATAAATAGATATGAAATCAATTGAGGAATGGACTGACTCCATATACCCCCCCCCCTCCCCCCCACCCCTCCACACACACACACACACACACACACACACACACACACACACACACACACACACACACACACACACACACACACACACACGTCCACTGAGTTTCAACTTCAACACCTTGCAGTTGCAGTCTGAGCAGCTGACATGCAAATGGAGAAACCAGACGGCTGCTTTTCCTTTTGTAGAACTTTTGTAAAACTTTAAAACATGAAAGCTGATCAAAATACAGCAGGGAACACCTTTCAAATAATTTTTAAAAAACAGTATAAGAATCATATGGGGATTTGTGCTACTCAGTAGTGAGTTTACAGTGTTTTTCAGCATATTTTATGGTTCCTAGAATATTTATATAGGGCCTCAAAATGTGTCTGTAGTACTCAATCGTGAGTTTACAGTGAATTTATAGTCACTTTATAATACTTTATAGTATTTTTTACTTCTACGGTATCACTACAATATTCCTATAATATTCCTATAGGGTTTTAAAGTCTATGGTACTCGATAGTGAGTTTATTGTTTTTAACTCCTATGGTATCAATATTCCTATAGAAACATATAATGTGGTCTGTGGTACTCAGTGACCTTATTATACTTTATGGTATTTTTATGGTACTTGTATGATATTATTATAGGATTTCCTGTGATATAATTTTTGGCCTATAGTAGCTGCATGATATTTTTTTAAAGTTTAGGGATGTTTGTAAAGTAACCCTGTAACATGTATTATAGGATTACTATAGTTCTTCATCACAACAGTTCTAATGAGATTTCTCCAGTTTCTCCATCAGCTGAATTGCTGTTTTGTTCTTGTTTTTGCATCCACTTTCCTGGAGAGTCTCTCCACTCTCTCTAGTGTTTTCTTTTCTTTTTTCTTTGTGTGTGTGTGTGTGTGTGTGTGTGTGTGTGTGTGTGTGTGTGTGTGAGGGGGGGGGGGGGGGGGATTCATTTCATTCTGTTTCATTTTCTCACGTGTTTTGCTCCATTGAAATGCAATCACATCTCGTGTAGCAGCGGCTTAATCCTGTCAGGCCCTGAACCCTGAACTGCCTCTCTCTCTCTTTCTCTCTCTCTCTCTCTCTCTCTTCCTTGGTTCTCGTTCTTTCTCGCGGAGTTCTCTCTTTCTCTTCCTCTCTTTCTCTTCCTCTCTTTTTCTTTTACTCCTTTCTCTCTTTCCTTTTCTTTATTCTCTCCTCTTCTCTCTCTCCCTCTTTCTCTCCTTTCTCTCTCATTTCTTTATTTTTTCTTTTTCTTTCTGTCCTCCCCTGTCTCTTTTTCTCCTTCTCCCCCCTCTCTCTCTATTCAAATTCAATTTGCTTTATTGGCACTAATGTTATAAAGAATATTGCCAAAGCATTCAACAATAGGCTACAACAGTACTGATAATCAACAGTAAAAAAAAAGATAATTCCTTGAAATAATTATATAGCTACAAAACAAAAACGTTTTGGGGTTTTTGCAAAAATGGAATTTTGTGAATTTATCTCTGCAAGTATATCTACTTTCAAATTCCTAATAAAAACACAGTTAAGAAAAAAAAAACAAAGAAAAGAAAAATAGTTACCCCTCTACCCCCCACGTGCCCCAGCACCCCCTCTCCTCTCAGCCAATAGGAATCCGTCCTCCTCCATACATTTTACAGCTTTATAATCCCGCACGCAGCGCTCGGCTCGTGCTGCTGCAGCCTCACTCAGAGAAACACAACAGTCTTTTCCTTTCAAGCTGTTCCGTCACTTTGAAGTGATTTTCCTGAAGAGATGGAGGCTGTAAAAATAAAAATAAAAACCCTCCAGCCTGCCTCTCTCTCTGTTTCTGCTCTGTTTCTCTTTCTCTCTCTCTCTCTCTCTCTCTCTCTCTCTCTCTCTCTCTCTCTCTCTCTCTCTCTCTGGGTGAAGCTCTCCTCCCACAGACGCAGCATCGCGAACTGGACGTCAGTTGGAAATGTTCGTGAAAATGTTAGCTAGCTAACCGCTGCCCGGTTAACTTCAGGCAACTGAAACAACTTGGTTAACGTTACAGTTAAGTTTAGACAGTTTGGCTTGGGTCAGGTTTAGGCAACTAAAACTTTGGTGAACTTTAGGCAACTAAAAAACTTTAGTTACAGGTAGCCTCCGGTTAAGTTTAGCTAACGTTAGCCTAACTAAAAGTTTGGTTAAGGTTAAGCTTAGCCAACTAAAACAGTTTGGTTAAGCCTAGGCTAAAGTTTCAGTCATGGTTAAATAAGAAACATTTAGCTAGTTTTGCTTTCCTTCTTGCTATTATATTTTTAAGTTTAGCTAATGTTAGCTTAACTAAAACAGTTTGGTTAAGTTTAAGTTTAGGCACTTAGGCATCTTAAGAAACACTTAAGATGAAAAAATAAACTTTACTCACAGTAGAAAACTTTCCTTTCCTTTTTGCTATTTCAAAGTCAAACTACTTCCTGTTTCTACTCGTGTCTCCTTCATGTTTTCTTTTCCTGATGGGAAAATGCATTTCTCTCAGTTTCTCTGCACTTCTCGTGCAAGGTGCATGTTCAAATTTGCATTTTAACACACCGTGCTCATTTCCAGGAAAGCATCCTCGGTGTTTCATCAAAGTCTGAGGGCTTTTTTTTTTGTGTTTCGTTTTGTTTCGTTGTGATTCAGCAGGACAGACAGGCTCATAATATTCCAGCCTGCATGTTTCCTAGTAAACTCTGCTCCGGGTTAGGCTACTTGTGAATGCAGCCCAGAAATCCCCGGGCATATGGGCAGGTAAATAGAGCCGAGCAGGGGCAGAAATGATTTGTGTGCAGGCTGGGTTTTGTTCCCGCTGAGACCATTTGAATAAGAATAATGCCAATAGAGTGGCTGAGGCAGAAAGAAAGCGGCACAAAAGGCCAGAGGAGCTGAATTTGGACGAGGGACAAACCAGCAGAGGAGTGAAAAGAAGTGCGGGGTGGACGGCCACAATGGAACAATTCACCTTATAATCGCTTTGATATATTATACATGCCTGAAGACTCTAAACATTGTGTAATTATTTATAAATGACTGTCCCCCTATTCCCCATAATAGAGCAGGCAGAAAGGCGCTGCAGGTCTCTGGCCCCCGTCCTCCTGCCGCAAAGAGAGCCGAGGAGCTGCGAGAGGAATAAATGGAATAATTAATGGAAAATTGTATGCCTGTCTCATAAAGATGTCTTTAAAAACACTTCAGGAAAATTGGCCCATGCATGCCGCTGGACGGTTTTACTGCCTGTCCTGCATGTTGGGAATCTCAATGGGAATGTGTGGAGGAAACTGTGACAAGTAAAGATGAGAAAGAAAGAAAAAATCCAGACAGAACTAATAAAGTTAAACGGTTGAACTGCTGCCCTTCACAAACAAATACTGCGGGAGAAAAGTGGAGAGTCTGGAGAAAAGCAGACAGGAATGATAAGCCTCAAAAACATGTAGCCTAATTTATTTTAGAACAACATACATTTATGTTACTTTTCAAGGCAACATTATGCTAATTACTTCACGCACTGATACAGAATATGCAGTTTTTGATTTCAGGAAAAGCAACCGAAATGTGTGTTTTCCCAAACTGGACAGATATGTTGAAAACATTAATTCATTAATTAAGTCTACCTTAATCAGTATGTGAAATGCAAATATAACTCCATTCATTCATTCATTCATTCAGTGTGTAAACTAAATTATTCTGCATTCAAAATTAACACATCTTAAGCTTCAACAAAACGTTTTTATTTTTTTTTATTTTTTTACAAACTTTAAATTTTGTATAGGCAGTTCTCAAAGCTGAAACACATCCATAAGGTCTCTCTGCATATCAAAACTAATGCAACAGCAACCTGTAGCCTGTTCACATTATTAGCAATTCAGTTCATAAGCTATTAGGAATTATTCATGAAGAGAGAAAATCACGACGTTTCTATTTTGCACCGCTGTAACGTGAAAAAACAAGTCTGCATCATGCAGGCAGCAGGAACAGAGAAACCCACCGAAACTCACTTTCACTACCAACTTTTTATTATTATGGAACAGAGTTTAACAGCTTTATGTGCTGATGCAGATGTAGCCTACATGAAGTAAATTAATAGTAGGCTATAAAACAGATGTAAGATATAGGCTATAGATGGAGATTGGGTATTTTAAGGGAAAGGGAAATCGTTGTTTTTCTGAAACCATCATTTATTTCTGTTCATTTGGGTGTTTGTGATGCCTCGTAGTTTCTTTTCCTTTTTTATCCTCTGTGTATCTGTGCTGAAGCAGGATGGATGGGTGTCGATGTGGGTTTTGGTGAAAAAAGCCCTGAAGTCTCCGGAGCGTGTCTCCGCCCGGGGGGGGGTGCTCCTACCGACTCCTCTTTCTTTCTTTCTTCTTTTTTTATTTTTTACTTTACAGGTTTTAACTTTAAAAGTGGGTTTGGTCTCTTTCTGGGAGGGGGGTGCGGGTGCGTGCGTGTCGTTCGCGTGGCCGGGCGGCGGTACCCCCGCGCTCTGATTGGCTGGCGGTGATTACCGGCACGCTTCTGCGGGGCGAACAAACACCGGGCGTCATTATGTTAATGAGCTGGTCCCGCGGCACGGGGCAGACCTGCCGCAGCCCATTCACCCTCCTTCATCCCTCCTTCATCCCTCCTTCACACTGATGCCAAAGCCGGAGGGGGGGGGGGGGGCGGTCATTGTCCGTGCAGGGTATATAAGCGGGCTGAGGCCGGTCGTGTGCCAGGCTCACCGGCTCGCACGAGCTGAACCGAGAGCAAAAGAAGCAAACAGACGCGTGCCTTACCGATCCGTCCTCTGCACACCAAAAAACTTCTTCCTTGTTGGATCTTTGCTGAGAAAAACTTCGCCAGCTCCACCGCATCCAGCTTCACCAGGTAGGTTCACCGTGCGCGTCTCCGCTGCATCACGTTTCCAGTTTAACGGTGCACATCCTGCTGCAGCTCCGGCTCTGGTTTTAACCCGCTCTCCTCTCTTCTTTCCTCCAGAATAAAGCAACATGTGCACCGCCATGGAGACCGTCTACTCCGACATCGACAGCAACAGCTGCGACTTCTCCTTCCCGCACACCGACGACGACGAGGACTCCCGCGGCAGCCTGCGCTCCGCCTCCCCGGCCAGCTCGCCGCTCGGCCCGGAGCCCGGCAGCACCGAGCAGCAGCAGCAGCAGAAGAAGCGGCGCCGGGGCCGCCGGGGCGACGCCACCGTGCATGTGGTGAAGAAGAACCGGCGGATGAAAGCCAACGACCGGGAGAGGAACCGGATGCACAACCTGAACGACGCCCTGGACGCGCTCCGCGGGGTCCTGCCGGCCTTCCCGGACGAGACCAAGCTCACAAAAATCGAGACTCTCCGCTTTGCGCACAACTACATCTGGGCGCTGTCCGAGACCATCCGCATCGCCGACCTGCAGGGGGGCAAGGCGGGCCGGGGCGGCGGGGCCGGGGACGCGCCCCTGGTGCTCCCCCCGGGGCTCGGCCGCATCGGCGACGCCCCGAGCCCCGGCAGCGAGGCCTGCTCCTGGAGCTCCAGCGGCTCGTCGTCGTCCTCCTCCCCGGCGTACTGCACCTCCAGCCCGGGCAGCCCGGCGGTGGCGGAGGACTACGGCTTCCTGCAGCCGGACGCGGTGTACGGCTTCCACAGCTTCGTGCCGGGCGTCTACTGACCTGCAGCCCGCCGCGGACACTCAGAGACCCGGGTGATGTAGAGAAACACCAGCGGCAGGACTGGATGAACCGGGAGTCTGCAGGAATAAGACTGAATCACTGTTTGCCTTATGAAGCCCGATGCGGCTCTGATACTGATCTATTTTCCTATTTACATTTGTCTGCATACGGATTGTAAATGAGAATAACTTAATTTGTGCTTTTTTTAGTTGTTGTTTTTTATTGTCTTTGGTACGTTTTGTATTTCTCCAAAAACCTTTGCACTTTTTCCTCCCCTCCCTCCTCCAGCACCGTGTATTTACAGTAGAGTCCCTTCAGACTGGAGACAGATCTGCTTTGCAGCGCGGAGGTGAAAAGTCAATTTTACAATTTGTAGAGTGATAATGCAGAAAAGCGAGCGTGGAAATCGGGTTTCAACGCTTTGACAATAGAGTGAAAGGAGCTGCCCTCATTCATTATGTATTCTGTGACCCCCCCCCCCCCCCCCCCCCCCCACACACACACACACACTCAATACAAAGACTCAATCCCATCATCGAGGCACGGATGGACCCTCTCTACTTTCCTAGTGTTGTTTTTTTTAATTTATTCTATTTTATAACTTTTGTTTTGCTCGCTTGTCATATGAAATTGTATTTTGTATTTTGTACATAAAGAGATTTTTATTCTATTTACTTGGAACTGTGGTGCTGCCAGCCATTTTTCTACAAATAAAATTATAACGTTTCTAAAAAATGAAATCTCTCTGTGTCTTTATGTCGCCCTTCTCTGTTTTTTTTTTTTTTTTCTAAATTGTTTCAGTTCGTTAACATTTAATCCCATGCTTATTCCTAAACAAACACACAGATTAATCTGCTGCCAAACCGCCACATGGCTGCAACTATTGTCATAATTTAGGCCAAATACTGAGAATACCGGGGCGGCCTGAATGCATCAGCAGACAATGGGCTCAGGATGCATTAATAAGTTAATATTATAATTATTATAATTAATATTAATAAGATAACGGTTTTGGGCAGAGCGCACAGCGGCAGGTGGAAACAACTTGATGCTCACAGTAAAATCTCTGCAGCCCGAAAACAAAAATACAACCAAACAAAACAGAGAAATTTAAAAGCTCATTTATGTTGTTTGCAGCCACAGTGGCTCAAGCTGTTAGGTTTTAATGTCATATTAATTAGGCCTATGAAATAAACTTGTACAGTTATGACCAAAAATATGCAATTAGCCCATAGGAATGTTATCATGTATAACATGGAATATTTTAAGAAAAGGAGATTTTGATTTGATTTGAACACTTGATGCTCATGTTCAGCTCTCTCAGCCTGTAAAGAAGAAGCTCATTCATTTTGTTTGCAGCCACACACACACACACACACACACACACACACAAGCACACACAGTTATTATGTTTTAATATCATGTTATCAGCCTAACAGCATTTTTAAGTTACAAACAAAAAAATGCTTTCCCTTACGAGAAATCCTATAGCCGATAATACATTTTCAAAAGATACTATTCAAATATCACAACAAAACTATAAACTATATATAATATACTATATATTATAGTGATACCATAGGAGATAAAACACCACAAACTCACTAAAAACTCACTATTACACACTATAAGTCACTATAGGAATATTATAGTGGTGCCATTGGAAATAAACTTAAATTAAATAAACATAAATTTATTATAAAAAAAGATGAAACACCATAATGATAAACTCACTATAAATTCACCATTGAGAATCATAAACACATCATAAGTTTCTATAGTAATATTATAGGAATATTATAGGGGTATTATAGGGATTTTGAGTGTTTATTTTTATTATCCATCCCTACACTCCTCTTTCTTCTTTCTCTCCCCCCCATCACCCCCTCCCCCCCCCATCTTTACCCCCCCTCATCGCCCCCTCTCCCCATCCTACCC
>NC_136012.1:27812081-27818752 GCF_048128805.1 Centroberyx gerrardi
AGATCCCAGGTCAGCCTCCGCAGCACCTCAAGGTCACCTAATCCCCTTCAGAAAGCCTCTGGACCTGCTGCTCAAAGCAAGCTGCTCCCCACCGCCTCGGGTCAGCTTGATTTACCAGACCTTGGTGCACCGGACGGGTGGGGCTTGCTTGATTTCCAGCCCTTCTTTTGAATCACAAGTTTCAGTTATAATATATGAATGTGGCAGACTTAGAGGTGGGGATGGTATAAAGTCCATTAAAAAGAACAGCTATTGGTGATGTACTTTTCATTCCTGGCTCCATTCAGCAGTTAATTGTATTTTTCTTCTTGGTGGATAACCAGCCAATCGTAGACGAGGTGACGTCACCTCCAGATGTTTCCAGCAGCTACAGTGGAGTTTGATATGAGAAAATGTTTCAGGATGTAAAACATCAGCGGTAAACGTCAGGGTTTGGTGTCAGTCCCTCAGAATCAAAGAGCGAGGGCTTCTTTCTAGAGCCGCCATTTTGCACCAAGAGACGTTCAACAATCATACAGGGAGAAATCCATCGTAGAAGAGGAGAGAGACCAGTTTCTCCACCACAGGAGCAGGAGAGAGACCAGAATGCATTGCAGCAGAGAGACAGGTTGGGGTTTGAGTAAGCGGAGACTTTTGCTTTTTCTAGGCTGGAAAAACTCTGCCACTAATGTTATCTCTCTTCACGTAAAACCCACAGCTGAAAGCAACAAGTTCTTTGCCTTATCTTGGGATCGTTGAAAGGCATTCTGGGAAACGTAGGAGGAAATCACCGACATGGGAGAGTCTTGAAACTCCATGGGGCGGGGAGCTGCAAAGAGTACGGGCCGCAAAGAGAGTTTTGAAAGCCAGGAATCTCAGTGATCGAGTCATTAGTATTGATCACCATCCTATCAGATATATTATGGTCTGTTTGTGCTGTGGGACAGCTAGGAAAAACCTGAATGACTTCCCCTTTAATGTCTGTTTAGGTCAAATTTTATATGTATATAATATAACAATATTAGTATTAGTAGTAGTAGTAATAGTAGTAGTACTTTATAAATCCCAATCTGAGGAATCACAGAACCATCACAGTGCAGCACACAGTACAGACATGGATCTGCTGTTTGGATTGTGTTTGGTACAGAGCAGAAACCCCTCCTGACCCCTTCACACCTCCTGACACCGTCGGCGAAACGAGCGCTCCCTCCTGCCGGCCTGCGTGTCAGAGCGGAGGGAGGCGTTTCGCCCGCAGGACAGGCTGATCACAGGACGGATAATGACTTGTTGATAAAATAGGAGCTTAAATTCACTCTAATTGGTCCTCTAAGTATCACAAACTGCTTAGCGCCTGCTTGACAGACAGGCACCGGGGGGAGGGGGGAGGGGGGAGGAGTGTGTGTGTGTGTGTGTGTGTGTGTGTGTGGGGGGGGGGTGCAGGTTGACAGGTAAACAGGTAAATAAACAGCAGTTGTTGAGATAAGGGCAGAACATATGTCCAATAACAACTCATTACTGCCTGTAGTGAAGGGAATGAGTCACAACCAATTCAGTTCAATTCAAACTTTACTGATATGACGCTGCCAAGAGCCAATATCTTTACATTTTTACATTTTCACGCCAAAAAATTCCAAGTATTCAGTGTTTCCTCCAGAACTTTCTTCTCATCAGGTTGGAAAAGCCTCTGAAACATTTAGAGCATCATGGGACACTAAAACTCTCCACTGAAACCAGACTGAAGAAACTCTTTAAGTGTCAGCAGCTCTTTAAGGCAGAGTGACCTGACATTACTTACATTACTGCCTTTAAATGAAGAGTTAAAGTACAGAAAACATGATAGAATAAATAAATATAAATAAATGAAAAAGTAAAACGTGCAAAGAAACTAAAAAGTCACTGCAGGTTTTCCAGCTTGTTTTTCTGGATCTGTGTTCAGGAGGAACCTGCATCATATCAGAGGTGATGATATCTGATATTTAATAAAAGACCAACAACCAACAAAAGATCAACAACCTGATATATTGATCTATCATCCAGTCTCACTTAATGCATTAAATGCGTTGCAGTTCATACATTTCAAATGAGAGAATCTGTTATTAGTGTATCATGTGTTGCATACATGCAGTGTTTATTGTAGTTCTGTGCTGATAATGAATGCAGAAACTAAATTGAATGTTTTGCCTCTTTTTGCCAGCTCTCTACGATATTTTCAGGATGAAAACATTTTTTCAGCGACTCAAAACTGCAGTTCTAGTTTATGATGTAAGAGTACGACTGTTAACCGCCCATTATTAGTTTCATCTTAATATCTTTCACCTTATTTGCAGCAGAGTCTCTCATGAAATTTGGTGAAATAAGCATTATTTCTTAAAATGAGAGAGAAAAAGAGAGAGAAATGTGTTTCCCAGCAGAAAGGATCAGATGGAGGAGACAGGACTAGAAACAGGAAGTAGTTTGATGGTGGACAGTCAGGGTGTGGAGGTCAGAGGTCGGAGGTCAGGGGGCGGATTGGTCAGTTCTCAACTCATGACAAGAAGCTTTCATTTATTGAACCGTGAGCAAAACCTGAAGCTAACCTGAAGCTAACCTGAAGCTAACTGTTTCAGCTGCTAAACTGCTGACCTTTTCATGTGACCAACAGGTGAAAATCCAGTCCAGTTCCTGCTGCTGGACCAGAATCCTTTACTGGAGGAGGAACCTGATCTGAACTGGATTCCTGTCAGAAACATGGAGGCTGAGCTTCAGAGTTCAGGCTCAGTTCACTGAAGTTTATGAGACTGTGTTGGGTGCAGATGAGCCTGTGGAGCTGGATGAGCAGAGAGAGGCGTTAACACTGCCAGGGTTGAGGGTTCGATTCCCACTGGGACCAAAACACCTGCAGTCTTGGTTGTAAGGCAGCTGGATAAAATCCTCCTGACCTGAGATACTTCACTGCTGCTTGCAAGAAAACGCAGAACTTCATTGGTGACTTTACTCAGAGTTTCATGTTTTCTTCCCGTTCCTGGTCATTTTCTACATCATCATCTTCTTCTTCTTCTTGTTGTTCTGCATCCTGCTGTCATACACTTTGCTGTCTCACTCTGCTGTCTCACTCTGCTGTCTTACTCTGCTGTCTTACTCTGCTGTCTCACCCTGCTGTCTCACTCTGCTGTCTCACTCTGCTGTCTTACTCTGCTGTCATACACTCTGCTGTCTCACTCTGCTGTCTCACTCTGATGTCATACACTCTGCTGTCTCACTCTGCTGTCTCACTCTGCTGTCTCACTCTGCTGTCTTACTCTGCTGTCATACACTCTGCTGTCTTACTCTGCTGTCATACACTCTGCTGTCTCACTCTGCTGTCTCACTCTGCTGTCTTACTCTGCTGTCATACACTCTGCTGTCTTACTCTGCTGTCATACACTCTGCTGTCTCACTCTGCTGTCATACACCCTGCTGTCATACACTCTGCTGTTTCACTCTGCTGTCTCACTCTGCTGTCTCACTCTGCTGTCTCACCCTGCTGTCATACACTCTGCTGTCATACACTCTGCTGTCTCACCCTGCTGTCATACACTCTGCTGTCATACACTCTGCTGTCTCACTCTGCTGTCATACACTCTGCTGTCTCACTCTGCTGTCATACACTCTGCTGTCTCACTCTGCTGTCATACACTCTGCTGTCTCACCCTGCTGTCATACACTCTGCTGTCATACACTCTGCTGTCTCACCCTGCTGTCATACACTCTGCTGTCATACACTCTGCTGTCTCACCCTGCTGTCATACACTCTGCTGTCATACACTCTGCTGTCTCACTCTGCTGTCTCACTCTGCTGTCATACACTCTGCTGTCTCACTCTGCTGTCTCACTCTGCTGTCTTACTCTGCTGTCATACACTCTGCTGTCTTACTCTGCTGTCATACACCCTGCTGTCTCACTCTGCTGTCATACACTCTGCTGTTTCACTCTGCTGTCTCACTCTGCTGTCTCACTCTGCTGTCTCACCCTGCTGTCATACACTCTGCTGTCATACACTCTGCTGTCTCACTCTGCTGTCTCACTCTGCTGTCTCACTCTGCTGTCTCACCCTGCTGTCATACACTCTGCTGTCATACACCCTGCTGTCTCACTCTGCTGTCATACACTCTGCTGTCTCACTCTGCTGTCTCACTCTGCTGTCATACACTCTGCTGTCTCACTCTGCTGTCTCACCCTGCTGTCATACACTCTGCTGTCATACACTCTGCTGTCTCACTCTGCTGTCTCACTCTGCTGTCATACACTCTGCTGTCTCACTCTGCTGTCTCACTCTGCTGTCTTACTCTGCTGTCATACACTCTGCTGTCTTACTCTGCTGTCATACACCCTGCTGTCTCACTCTGCTGTCATACACTCTGCTGTTTCACTCTGCTGTCTCACTCTGCTGTCTCACTCTGCTGTCTCACCCTGCTGTCATACACTCTGCTGTCATACACTCTGCTGTCTCACCCTGCTGTCATACACCCTGCTGTCTCACTCTGCTGTCATACACTCTGCTGTTTCACTCTGCTGTCATACACTCTGCTGTCTCACTCTGCTGTCTCACTCTGCTGTCTTACTCTGCTGTCATACACTCTGCTGTCTTACTCTGCTGTCATACACCCTGCTGTCTCACTCTGCTGTCATACACTCTGCTGTTTCACTCTGCTGTCTCACTCTGCTGTCTCACTCTGCTGTCATACACTCTGCTGTCATACACTCTGCTGTCTCACTCTGCTGTCTCACTCTGCTGTCATACACTCTGCTGTCTCACTCTGCTGTCTCACTCTGCTGTCTTACTCTGCTGTCATACACTCTGCTGTCTTACTCTGCTGTCATACACCCTGCTGTCTCACTCTGCTGTCATACACTCTGCTGTTTCACTCTGCTGTCTCACTCTGCTGTCTCACTCTGCTGTCTCACCCTGCTGTCATACACTCTGCTGTCATACACTCTGCTGTCTCACCCTGCTGTCATACACCCTGCTGTCTCACTCTGCTGTCATACACTCTGCTGTTTCACTCTGCTGTCATACACTCTGCTGTCTCACTCTGCTGTCTTACTCTGCTGTCATACACTCTGCTGTCTTACTCTGCTGTCATACACCCTGCTGTCTCACTCTGCTGTCATACACTCTGCTGTTTCACTCTGCTGTCTCACTCTGCTGTCTCACTCTGCTGTCTCACCCTGCTGTCATACACTCTGCTGTCATACACTCTGCTGTTTCACTCTGCTGTCTCACTCTGCTGTCTCACCCTGCTGTTTCACTCTGCTGTCTCACCCTGCTGTCATACACTCTGCTGTCATACACTCTGCTGTCATACACTGTGCTGTCTCACTCTGCTGTCATACACTCTGCTGTCTCACCCTGCTGTCATACACTCTGCTGTCTCACTCTGCTGTCTCACTCTGCTGTCATACACTCTGCTGTCTCACCCTGCTGTCATACACTCTGCTGTCTCACTCTGCTGTCTCACCCTGCTGTCATACACTCTGCTGTCATACACTCTGCTGTCTCACTCTGCTGTCATACACTCTGCTGTCTCACCCTGCTGTCATACACTCTGCTGTCATACACTCTGCTGTCATACACTCTGCTGTCTCACTCTGCTGTCATACACTCTGCTGTCTCACCCTGCTGTCATACACTCTGCTGTCTCACTCTGCTGTCATACACTCTGCTGTCTCACTCTGCTGTCTCACTCTGCTGTCTCACTCTGCTGTCATACACTCTGCTGTCTCACTCTGCTGTCATACACTCTGCTGTCTCACTCTGCTGTCTCACTATGCTGTCATACACTCTGCTGTCTCACTCTGCTGTCATACACTCTGCTGTCTCACTCTGCTGTCATACACTCTGCTGTCTCACTCTGCTGTCATACACTCTGCTGTCTCACTCTTGTCTTTGCTTGTCATCTTGATTTCTTGCTTGCTGCCTTGTTTTTCTGTTTGTTGTGCAGATAAGAATCTGAGAGGAACAGAGCAGCAGACTCCAACTATCTATTACTGTCTGTTATTATTAGGATTGGGACTATTCATAGTATTCTGTTACATCACCACACGGCCATCTTGGGAAAATAACAGGTGATTGTAATAAATTAACAGGTGATTACAATCAAATGACAAACACAGCCAATGAGCTGTGTGTATTGTAAAGCACCATATTGGTAGGAAATGCATGTGACATCATGGGAATACTATGAATAAATGATTTTTGTCTCAGTTTCCAAATTTGGGTGGAAACTCAACACCAGTCCACATCTCTGTTTAATAAGGCAATATAATATCACTTATGGCCTCAGTTGACTTGAGGATCAGTACTGCAGAATACAGAATGGATGGAAAATAGATAGATGGATGGATATTACATTACGTTTCCAAATGGTTCAATAGTTCAAATGCAAACTGTCAATCAGATGTGAAGAAAAGTCTGATGTTCTAGGTTACAAAAGCTGTCCATCTATCTACTAGCTGCTAACCCTAGTCTGGGTTTCAGTGGAGAGTTTTAGTGTCCCATGATGTTTTTCCCCTCTGACAAGAAGAAACACCGAAACACTGAATTCTTCTCATTTCTTGGCATGAAAATGGTCAAATTTAAAGAAACCGAACATCGACAAAAAAAATATCAGCATCGGCTTTGAGAAACCCAAAACAGTTAAAGCTAATAGATGATTCACAGTCCTCCAACACGC
>NC_136012.1:27818952-27833952 GCF_048128805.1 Centroberyx gerrardi
TGACTGGAAGGTCGCCGGTTCGAATCCCAGGAGCGACTGGGAAACTGTAGCTGGTGAAGGGGATCAGTAACACTCTCTCCTCCCTCAACAACCCCTGCCTCAGTGCTGTGGAGCAAGGCACTGACCCACCAGCTGCTGCACCGCTGCTCAGTGGAAACCAGTAGCAGACGTAAATTCATTGAGTCTTAAAATCTTATTAAAAAAAACACCTGCCAATGGGGTGAAGCAATTTTTCTTGTTTCCAGTGCAAGTAAACTTATTTCAAGAATTTTCTCGAATCACAGTGACATTATCTCAACTCGAGTGATTCAAGATTCTATCACTTATCTCAAGAACATTATCGAAACAGGTGAAACTGCTTTGGAAACCGGTGCAATTATCTCAAGCCACTGGTGAAAAACAAGATTTTTAGACTCAATACTAGACTAAATGATAATTTTTTTTGCAGTGTGGCTGTACTGGGCATGAAAGGGAAAAAAGGAAGTTGCTGGAAAAGAAGCAGGAACTGATCAGTCATCTTCCCCTTTCCAAAATATTATATTAAATCAACATGAAAAATAATATCAAGAGAAAATATGTAACTAAAAACAATATCTGCACTTATAAAAAAAGCAAAGCAGCACTTGAGTCAGTAAACTGTATGTTCTGGTCCAACAAAAGACACTCCTGCCCTCACCTCTTCACCCCCCCCCCCCCTCCCCCCTCACCCCCCCCAGAGGTCAGAGTTCAACTCAACAACTGGCAGTGGTCACGCTTCTGTGACCTCCAACTACTGTTGAGCCGTATCGCCTTACACTCCCTCTCTCTCTCTCTTTCTCTCTCTCTCTCTTGATTCTCTTGCTTTATTTCTTTTTATTTTCTCTCTCCGTTCCCTCTCTCTCTCTCTCTCTCTCTCTCTCTCTCTCTCTCTTGATTCTCTTGCTTAATTTCTTTTTATTTTCTCTCTCCGTTCCCTCTCTCTCTCTCTCTCTCTCTCTCTCTCTCTCTCTCTCTCTCTTGATTCTCTTGCTTTATTTCTTTTTATTTTCTCTCTCCGTTCCCTCTCTCTCTCCCTCTCTCTCTCTCTCTCTCTCTCATACTGCAGCTGTAGGCAGGAGGTGAAAATCAACAGTTTTCCGTCTTTCAGGGATCCAACAAAAGTCTGGAAAATGATTTTGAAAAATGTCAGTGTCTTAAAAAATATAGAAAAACACAAAAAATATTAATATATAGTTTGGAAAAAGTCTGTAAAGTCACCATCACACCGCACACTGCTTTCCTCTGAGACAGACTGTTCATTTTATTAAGGATGGATGATATTATCTTTCTATATAGTGAGGCGTATGAAACAGACGTATGATGAATTAAGATTAAGTTTGGTTTTTGGTATTTGGAAAATGTGAAAGAATCCTGATTATTATTATTATTATTATAATGTTATAATAAGTGACAAACTAGAAACAATCCCTGCATTTTTAAAAACCCACTTCATCTTCACCTTCATCTTCACCTTCATCATCACAACAAATCACCTGTCAGAACTCAAATCACTGCAGTGTTTCTCGCATAGAAAACAGCAAATTTGCCCCAAATTTACCAAATAATCGCTGCAGTGTTTACAGTAGAAGACAGTAGAAGATAGTAGAAGATAAACTTTGCCATAATAAATCCTGAGGCCGCTGTCAGAACCTGAGCTGAAATCTCTACATTGATCCAGTGGAACCTGACGCTCCTGCTGCTGGAGAAACCAGATCAGATGAACTTTATTGATCCTCAACGGGAAACTGGCTCATTACAACGGTGAAGAACACGATCCTAGTGGAAATAACATAAAATAATATAAAATAAATTCTAAAATACTGAGGATTCAAGATAATTCACCCAAGAAGTCAGTCTTGTTGTCTTATGATACACCATGGATATGAATGCATACACACACACACACACACACGCATGCACATACACACACTAACACCCAGACCACACTCACATACTCACACACACGCACCCACTCTCATATACACACAGAAACACACACACTCACTCTCACAAACTCACATACACACTCTCTCTCACACACACACACACATGCACACTCATACACACACAGATGTACATAGCTACACACAGGCACACATATGACACACATAGAAACACACATACACACTCTCTCACACACACACACACACAGACACAGACACACACAGACACTCATGCACACACAAAAACCAAAACTCTCACAAACACACACACTCTCTCACACACACACACACATGCACCGTCTTATCCAAAGCACCTGCACTATAGGACAGAATGATATGGCTTTTACTTTACTGCACCCACACACACACACACACACACACACACACACACACACACACTCTCTCTCTCACACACACACACACACGCCTTAGGGACTTGGCGTCACCTGTTGATCTCACTCCTAAACCTGTCTCATCTGCTCCTCTTTTTCCAACTAAAAGCAGAGTGTGTGTGTGTGTGTGTGTGTGTGTGTGTGTGTGTGTGGGGATACAGGGCAGGGATGGGGGGCCACATGGGGGGGTGAGGGGGGTGAGGCGAGGCCAACAGGGGGCCGAAGTGTGCCGCCTGGCAGCCAAAAGGCCGGTGCTGAATGGGCAGGCAGGAGATCTGGCCAAGCCCCTTGGAAAATCCCATTAGGTTACCCCCCCCACCCCCCCAACACACACACACACACACACACACACACACACACACACACACACACACACACACACACACTTGTTGCCCCCTCAGCCCCTGGCTACATCTCTCTCTCTTTGTCCACCTTGTCTTTTGCTAAGATTTTATCACATTAGTTCCACTGGGAGCTGGAAATCGGCTGTAATTGCGAGTCCTGTGATGCCGGCGGGACGGGACGGGGGGGTGAGGGCGGGACGGGGGGGGCAAAAGGCCAAACGGGCGAAGAAGGAGAGAAGCGAGGGAAGGAGGGAGGGAAGGAGGGAGAGGGTAAGTCAGAGAGGAGAAGAGGAACGTTTTGTCCTGGATGAGGATGAAAAGGAGGCGAAGCTGAGGAGGCACGAGACGATCTGACAGATTCCTTTGGTTTGATACTGTGTGTGTGTGTGTGTGTGTGTGTGTGTGTGTGTGTGTGTGTGTGTGTGTGGGGGGGGGGGGGGGGGGGGGGGTGCAGGGGTCCAGAATGATTCAGTTTAACTTTCTGCTAGTTTGAGAGAGATTTGTCCAACAAAGAGAAAATGCAAAAATATTCAAATGCAACAAGACTTTCCCTTCTTCATCCACACTGCTGCTTTAAATGAATGTGAAAGAAACTGCTGGAGGTGATGAATGAGTGTGTGTGTGTGTGTGTGTGTGTGTGTGTGTGTGTGTGAGTGAGTGTGTCAGGCTTCCCTAAATTCCATGATATTCCAGGAATCCCATGATGTGTGTGTATATGTGTGTGAATGCGCATGTGTGTACTTTCATGCACAATCCATTTGTGTGTGTATACATGCACTTGTGTGTTTCGGTGTGTGTGTGTGTGTGTGTGTGTGTGCGTGTGTGTGTGTGTGTGTGTTCCTACACGCCACACTTCAGCTGTCAGTCAGTACTTGAGCCTCTGGAGGGTTTTTTTGCTGTAAGATAAATGATCTACTCCTCTCTCCTCCAATCTGTGAGCCTCCTTTCTTATTCGCAGGAGAAAAGGGGGAAAAGGGGGAAAAGGGGGCGGGTCCTCCCACTCTTCCTGGACTCATTATCAGTGAGGTCATCATTGATCGGGGCCGAGCGGAGCGGGGCGTCCGTCACGCGGCTGACGGCCCGCCGGAGATCAGCTCTCACCCTCCGCCTGACAAAAGGAAGATGAACCGAACCGTCGGCTCCCCCGCTGTCACTGAGGAGGGTCACACTGAGGCATCCTGGGTAAAAAAAATAACCAATCTAACCCCCCATCCAGCTTCAATCACTGCTGCCTTTTCTTTTTCAAATGCTGTAAGGTGAGAGCTGGATTGATGTGAGGAACAACATGCTGACAACCCTGATTAATAATAAAGAATTATAATAAATGACATTTTAAAGGATTGTTGGTAGTTGAAGTCCTTGGTTGACTAAATAATATAGCTGGCACAACATTAAAGCGAATCATAAAAACTTTTGTAAAAAGTACAGTAAAACTTTATTTAGATAGTCCAGTGTTGATACTCAGCTGTCAGGTGACAAAGCAGAAATTCTCACATGAAAGAAGGAAAAAGCATCACACTCCAGCTGTGTATGCTTAATATTTTTTACTGACATATTTCCACTGACTGGAAAGTGAGGCAAATGTGCTTGTTTCCAGTGCAAGCAAATGCAAGAACTTTCTTGAATTAAGTGACACTAGTGGAGTGATCCACTTTACTTCAAGACGCCGTCACTTATCTGAAGAGAATTATCGAAACAGGTGAAAATGCTTCAGAAACAAGTGGAATTCTCTCAAGCCACTGGTGAATTTTTTACTTATTTTATTAAGGAAAACAAGATTTTTAGACTCAATACTGGACTAAATTAGCTAAGACTTCCGGACAGTTTTTGCAGTGTGGCTGTACTGGGAAGCTCCCAGTGTGAAGGTGTGGAAATGTACGAAAGTGAGGCATGAGGTTGCTAGAAAAGAACCTGGAGCCGATCAGCCATTTCCCCCTTTAAACGCACAGTCTGTAATTTCTGCCGCTAGGGGTCTCTCAATCAAAACAATAACAAAAGACGTAGTTTGATGACGTCGTGAAGTAGCGTGGGATCATGGGAGTTGTTGTCTTCACCACCATTGCCGGTGAAAATCTATCTGAGGTGACTCAAGCAGAAATCATGTTCACGGACGAGGTAACGTATTAAAGTTTTATTCACGTTACGTTTAGTCACGTTTATTCCCGTTATGTCATTTCATTCTAATGAAATAGCCGCAAGTAACGTTAGCTAACGTAACGTTAACTTGCTAACTCACCATGCCACAAAAATGAAATGCCACACCAATATTTACCCTCGTTTTAGCTCTCTTCTTGTCCCATAATCTTCTTGGGCTGTTTGGTTCACCCGTTTGCGCTTTACGGGGACAGCTTCGGCGACAGAACGCGCAGCAAACAGGAATGAATAATCGTGATATAAATAAAAACAACAGAATGAAAAAAACAACAGAGTGGCTAGCTAGCTAGTTGGCCGACTTCCTTCCTCACTCTCTGACGTATCAGCTGGTGTTTCCTGTGTTTCCCCGGAGGTTAGGGGGTAAAGGGGATATGACGCCACTGACAGGCGACCAAATGAAACGCAACGTTACCTTGAATAAAATTACGGATTTCTCTGGGTTTGAACATTGTTGGAAACATTTGGGATAATGTAAGTACACAACTCAACAAAATATATAACATAGGTCTAGTTGTTTTTATATATTTTAATGTGGAAATGTTACATATTATACCTTTAAAGTAAAGTAAAACTTTATTTGGATCGTCCAGTGTTGATAGTTTCTGTATTCATGCTGTTCCATCAGCACACGGCCATCTTGGTAGGAAAATAACAGGTGATTATAATCACATGACAGCCACACACAATGAGCTGTGTATATGATAAAGCGAGAATGAAGCAACATGTATTTGTAAATGAAAGATCTGCAGACCTGGTGATTACTGATTGATGACCAATCATCCAATCAGAACGATGACAGAAAAAAACCAGAAATTCAACACAGTGTCACTTGGCTATGTGCTGTATCTGTATGTAACCCTGACCCAGACACTGAATATCTATGGACTCATTTTCACACTTGTGAGTATCACCTGGAATTTAAAAGTAGACTTTTAAATGCTGTATTGTTGTCACTTGATAGTAAGGTGAATATCAGCATTGTGTGACTAAATAGAGTGACCAGTGGGACTTTTTAAGGGATAAGAAGGAACTTAAAACTTATTAGTAATTGGCAAAGCTGACTCTGACAGTCTGTCCACAAGACAGAAGAGAAGTGGCTGCAAATTAAAACAGTTTAAAACAATAAAATGAACATTATGTATTAAAAAATAAGATGGTGGCAGTCTGTTCGTCCTCACTATGTGGGATGAGCAGATAGAACAGATTGTCTTTAGAGGATTAATAGCACCTTGACCCCTCCAGTCATCTGTATTGACCTGCGTCTCTTAGCAACCTGGATGTGTTTTCTCTTCATGCTCTCAGTCATTTTGTAAGGGCCAGTTTTACTCAAATGGCAGATATACGTATTTATCTGTCAATTTTGAATGGAAACTGTTCAGCTGATGTCAGGTAGCTGTGTGCTGTGTGTTCACCTGCTGGATGAGCTTCACCTGCTCAGCAGAGGAAGTGGGAGGAGACGAACGCCTCAGTCAGCGGTCAACGCCCACTTTGGCCCGGCAGCCAATGAAACGCTTGCAGGGCACGTTTGATTTTTTTCAAATGGTTGGTGAGTTACAGTAATTGTAAGGGGAGGGGCAGGGGGTAGACCCTTTAATTAAATAATTTTATTTATTTATTTATTTATTTTTAATTGTTTACTTTATGTATTTATTTTCTTACTTCTATATTTACCCATTTTTTTCTAATAATCTTTTTTTGAATATAAATATTACAGATACTGATATCTGTTATTTCTGTTATTCATGATCCTTGTATATTTAGTTGACAAAATAATCATGTGTCAACAAGATAAAAACATAAACACTTTTTAAAAGTTTAAAAATTAAAAGGAAAAAAATTCAATAAATTATGCAGATGATATGCTACAGCCTACTGTGAACAATGTACAGGTCAAACTGAACCAGGCTGGGCACAATGGATCATTTGAACATGTAAACATGTGATTGAACTTTATTTCATTTTATGGCGTTTTACCTTGATATGTTTAAGAGTTTAAAGTTGACTGACTATGTACCTGCAAATGATCATTTTAGGATCACAAGAATATTTCTTCCATTTGTCCGGCTGCTGTGACCTCTGACCTTTGACCTCTTTACTGTTGGTAGCTTAAACTGAAGCTGATCCTCCTGCTGACCTCACTGTGAGTCACTATGGAGGATATCAGCTGAATGCCTCAAAGGTAAAATGTAATTGTAAAATATCTGTACTTTTATGGAAGATTATCCAACACTAGCCTCAATTTCATGCAAGTGCCATTCGTTCTCTCCATTCTCTCTCTAATGAAGAAGACAAGAGAGGCAGACAGAGGGTTCGGGGTAGAAGTGTTGCTCATTATCTGACCTGAAAAGAGACATGAAGATTAAAAACCAACAGGGAGTCGAAGGCGAAATGAGTCAGTTGTCTTCACTTTCACTTCCTCAGTCCTCGGGACTCTGTTTACTGCTGAACTGCTGAACCTTTCCTTTCTGCTTTTGTGTCCCAACAAACAGGATAAATCAGAGAGACGGAGACAATTGTCGCTTTTTGTTTTGTTTGTGAAAAGAAAAGCGCAATCTTCTCTGGAGGCTCGGCCTTATTAGACACAGGCAGTAAAATACTCTGTCTGTTATGTAATCAATAAGTCTGAATACCTACCTAACTGCAACCAGAGAGATTTTCTTACAAATACAATTTGATCATAGTTTTTTCAGTTTGAACCAGAAAGAGATTTTGGTTCCAGAAACAGTGACTGTTGTACTTTTACAAAATGCTCAGTAACACAAAATTACAACAACTTTTGAAAGAATATAAGTAAATGAAGTCCTCAGGTGACTAAATGATTGACAGCAGAGAATAAAACAAATTATGGTACTTTTTTAAAGAATATTAAGTAAATTAAGTCTTTGGCTGCTTAATTGAGCCACTTTTACATACTGGAGTCTCTAGATTTTAAGAGATATTGAATGGAGAATATCAGGTAAGGACTTTCTTTCCCAAAATGTATAAATATATAACATTTTGTAATAAAACTATTCATGTTTTTATTCTCCTCAGAAAGTATCATTTCTGTGATTTGTGACCATTAGAGTATGTCAGTGTAAGTTATGATATCCTGCAGAGAGCTGACAGATAAAAAGTGAAAAAGCGAAAGCGTAAATCTTGTTAATCTTGTTGTGAAACTCGTGTGAATTCCTCGTGACGCCGCAGCGAGGCTCCTGCCACTAATTGGAGTGTGAAAACGCACAATGCGAGCCGCCCTGAACCTTCCTGCGAGGCGACTCCATTCATCCAGATATGTAACTGGATCCGGTGTATTATCAAACCGCTAGTTAGCGCCGGGCCTCTGCGCCGCGGTGCCACCTTCAGACCGGCTCCATTGTCTGACGCCGCGAGGCCGAGATTATGTGTTCGGGTTAAAAAACAAGAGAAAGACCCTCACCCACCTCCTCCTCCTCCTCCTCCTCCTCCTCCTCTCTCTGAGTCTCCTCCCCCGGGGCTGTCTGCAGCGGCGGGACATGGTTTCTGGTCAGGTTGCTGGTCACCTGGTGCCGGTGCCACCCAGCAGGCTGCAGCCTTTCATCCTTTGTGCCACAGAAGAGGAAGGGGAGGTGCTTTTTTTTTTTTTTTTTTGCCATGCAGCTGGTAGAGACGCTCGGTTCCCAACACCAACCCCCCAAATCTTACTTACAATTACTCGGCTTATGCCACGCCTGCAACAGTCCTCCTTCCCCTCCGAACTTCACCTTACTTCACCTCATCTGGTCTTGTCACCCCCCCCCCCCCTCCCCTCCCCCTCCCACCTCACAGCAAACAGAAATCGGTCTCGTCAAATTTGCTCAACTACAGAAGAAGTTCAGTTTTTTGATTTCACCGCTCCTAAGTAAAGTAAAACAAAAACTCTTTAGGGTAAATGGGTTTCCCCTATTCTATTTTTTCCCCTCATAAGTGAAAAGAAAAACAAAACTGCCTTAAAACTGAGGTGCGCGAATTGGATAAAAGTAGAAAGGAAAAATTAGATTTTTTCAATTCCCATCTGGACCGCATGGATATGTGGTGCAACATCGGATCTACAGGCATGAGGCCTACATGCGACTTGTATTTGAACACTCAAATTGGAATTTGACAGCGTTGTTGTGCCATAAAGTAAATCTGATGTCATCCACCTGAACCTGTCAGCTTGTCTGAGCAGAGTGAGCTGGAGGAGAATGAGACAAACTGACGACTGGACGCCTCAATTTAGTCAAAACTAGAAGGAGCAGACTGGAACGGAAACAGATGTGACGTCTTTTGTTTTTGTTACTCTGCATGTGTCAGTGTCAGTTCATACTATTATGGGATATGGGTTACATCCTACAACAGATATGAACATGAGCAGCAGTTTGGAACTGAGAGACACTGGAGTTTCATGTCACAATATAAGAATTTGGCTTTAATAATTGTCTGCAGCACTGATGCAGGACAGATGTATGAAGGATTTGAAGCTCTGGATAACAGGCCGGTGGTTTTAAACAGAGGCTTTTAGAGAGGCTGCAGGTTTTCAGTCCAACCAAACACTACAGCAGCTTTTTCACTAGTTGCTGTAGTGACCCTGTTATTTTATTTCCCCTGCCCACAACCCACCGGCAATTACATCCAAATAATACACACATACAACAAATACACAGTATCATTTTCCCTCAACCTCTCTAAAGGCTGGGTCACATTTGATTTCACTTAACCAATTATCTCCGCTATTTGTCATGTGATTGGGTGGACATTTCAAAATTTGAGGAGGGCGCTAATAGCTAACAAGGTACCACTTGGCTGCAATGTTATGCCCTTTGCTGCATGGTAGCTAGTTAGCTAGTAGCTACTAGCCTGCTAGTTAGCTGTCATTATGCTCATAAATGTCCCATCTCGTCCTGCCTCAGACTGACTGAAGCTCTTATTTGCTTGTTTGTGTTCTCTGCAGCAGTGTTGGATAAAACGCGATGATGAGAATCTGCAACAGTTAGAGAATAGATACGAATGACGTGACGTTCAATCAATTATTAGAACACAGAAAAAGTAGATTTATTGTTTTGTTCATAGAAACTGAATTGGGTTTTGCACTTGCACCGCACTTTGTAGGCGCTGCCTTTTTGCGGCGTTCATCGCCATTCATATCTATCCTCCATGTTGGATTTTCTTTCAGAGGTCAATGTGCCCAAAGCAGTGTTTCTATTGGCCGATTGTGCAGATTAAAAAAAAATTGTGCAAATGCAAAGGGGGGAAATAGCCTCACAACTGAAAATGAAAATGAAGTTTGCTCTTTGAGTAGTTTTCAGTGGAAGTGAATGAGGAAATGAAGCAAATTTTCACACACTTTGATGCATAATCTTACCAGGCCTTAACTCCACCCCCCCTCCCCCCACCCCACTCCACCACCAAACTGACCACAACCCTCACATCCAAACCTCATCTAACGCCAACTCTTCTTCTTCTTCTTCTCTTGCCTCTCCTCCTCGTACCGTTTGAAAACGACACTGACACTGATACACATCCTGTCCCAGTCGAGGCAGTGAAAGCCTCAGCACGGTGAGAGCCGCTCAATATCCTTAGTGAGGAGTTAACAAGCTGACCCCCCTCTCCCCCCCCCCCCCCCCCCCCCCCTCCCCCCTCCCCTGGTCTCCAGCCTGGTCTGAATTGAAGCAGGCCGTCGGTTGGAGTGGGTCTCTCTTTTCCCCCGTCTTTCTTCCACTGATCAGTGAAGTGTGAGGCCAGCGTGAGGCCGCCTGTCCCGATTGTGTGGGACACTTTTTTTTATTGGATAAGTGGAGCGGCTTCCTTTGTGCCTTTGAGCCTGAGATGGCCTGTTGGGCTCTTAATCACCGGCCCTCTGAGGTGCGGTGCGTTCAGGGGCGGCGGATAAAGGAGCGCCGCCCCATTCAGGGAGCTGTTGATCTACGAACTCATTGTCCCTCTTCTCCGGGACTCGGGCTAGCAAGGTAAGCAAATGGCAAACAAAAGGCGGTGCTTCAGAGCCGAGCCGACGCCGTGGGGGGGCTTCTCTGAAAACGTGACCGCCGTCCCCGATCTCCCCCACTGTCTCCCCCATCCTCCCCTAATTTTTGTTCTTCATTTTCATTCCATTTTCCTTCTTCCATCCATGTTCTTTACACCGTTTACCTGTGAAAACAAGTACATTTTCTTTGTTTTCTTGAGATATCTCGAGTTATGTCATTCAGTCCAGGTAGAAAAAGATCTCATTTATCTTGGCAATGATATCATTTTCTGCTTGGAACGAACATCCTAAAGGAAAGAATATTATTCAAAACCCAAATGTTTGAATGAATTTGGCCACCTGTTAGTGTTCAGGATCTTCAGTCAGTCAGTCAGCATCAGGTCTGCATCACACAAACTGCTGTTAAACCATTTTGGAGTAAAGTTTTAGAGGTCTTGGGTCTGCAGTACCAGTTTCACCACAGCTGTTTGAACTCAGATACCCAATATATCAAATGGTGGATTCTCAGTTATTATAGTAGGTACAGCTGCTAGAATCTATTCTAAGACACTGGAAAACACCAAAGAAGAATGGGTTGATGCAGGAATAGAGATTCAGTAAAATGTGGGTAGGAAAAAAGGCATTTCCCAGACTGGTTTTACTGGTCAGCTCCCAGTGTGCCTGTGCAGGACTGTCTGGATGTGCAGCAGGTTTGTTCCTCCAGTCGCCCCGCCGAAACAAAAACTTCCTTTTCTCCTCAGTCATGTTCTCCCAAACTTTCCCATGTTTCTCTCATTTCTTTCCCATCGATCGCCTGTGTTCAAACCAGCGACCACATCCCCCCCCCCCTCACCCCCACCGTGGCCTTAATCCTCCTCTAGTCCCCCCATCTCTCTCTGTTCACCTCTATTCTTTCACAGCCTTCTATCGTTCTCTGGGGATCAAATGAGCTTTGCACTGTGTGATCGGCCGGCGCTGCTTTTTCTCTCTCTCTCTCTCTCTCTCTCTCTCTCATGTGAAAACCTCACTGCTGATTTGTAATTGAATTCAGGGTTAATGTGGGGAGGCTTTATGTGCTGAGGGAGCTTAATAACACTAGCGGCCATAACACCCATTCAAGGCAAATCTGTACAGGTTGTAAAGTTAATAACCTTTTCATATTTCCTGTCTTTCTTTCTTTCTTTCTTTCTTTCTTTCTTTCTTTCTTTCTTTCTTTCTTTCTTTCTCATAAACTAAGTGTTGAAAGTCAGAAATCTCAGCACCTGCCAAGTAATGGTTGAGCCATTGGTATTGATCGACAACCCAATCAACCCCTCCAGACATATTATGGTCTGTTTGTGATGTGGCAGGAACAACCTGAATTATCGCACCTTTAATTCCCTTTAGCTGGAAGTAATTTGTGCAAAAAAATCCATCACAGCCTTTCAGTTCCTCCACAGCGAAGTGAAAGAGGGAAATAACTGAGCTGCTGTTGGAGAGCAACAGGCAAAGCTTTAAAGGAATACTTTGGGGAAATGCAGAATTCATGAAAAACTTCTTGTTGCACAGTAAGAGAATTACACATCCTCATGATGTCTGAATGAGTGATTTATTTGACCTCATGTGTGAATCTGTTCTTGTCCACATGCAGCCGCACAGTGTTTGTCTGCAGACTGTTGCCTCTTCACTGAAACTCAACAAAACCTCAGACAGAGTGATGAGGTTGGTGCGTGTTGCCGACAACAGATTTCACCGGACAATTACCACAACAAATGAGCGGGTCCAGAAAGCCACAGAGCCACCGAGCAGAGACACGTTTGACCTGCAAAACGCCATGAAGGCAAACATTACACAGTGCCATCTGTTGCTGCAATACATCAACACATCAGAGCTGCGCTGCCCAAAGCGGGGTCTGGGGCCCGCTGGAGGTCCTGGGGAGCGCTTCCAGGGTTCCAGGCAGTTCCTAACAGAACAAGACAGACTTTAAAGCTGCAATATGAAACCTTTTTCACATTAAAATACTGATAAATCAACAGGATCTATTCTACATTCTCAGTCCGTGTGTTCAGGCTTAGATCCACCGTTTGCCTGAAATTTCACCATTCCCATTCCCTGTGGGCGTGTCTTGTGGGCGGGGCCAGCGTGAGGCGAGCGGCCGCAGAGCAGGAAGTCACAGCGACAACAACAATGGAGGAAAACGGGAGGAAAAGAAAGAAGAGTGAAGCTAAGCGTTCAGAAACACGTCAGGTGAACATCAGCATCAGATCGGCTGTGGAGGTTTTACGCTGCCGGTGACTTGATGACATCATCAAGATGACTGACAGGTGTCGGGGCGGGGACTTGAGGGGCGGGACTAACAATACACTTCCTGTCTCAAGCAGAAAGATTTAATTTTGTAACTTTAATTTCAATATTATGTCATTCACTGAAGCTCATTCAGTGATAGAACTTTCAGTCTCTACTGTGTTCTTTCACCTTCACCTTTACTTTCACCTGTTTCTCCAGACTGAACTGGTGAACCGGTATTAATCTGTCAGTCTGTCTGTTTGGGAAACTCATTATGCATTGAAGTACAAATTCTTATTAAAAAAGTTTTCTTTACTGACTTTCCTGGTTGAATAAAGATTAAATAAATTTAAAAAATGCCAGAAAACAGTTTCAGATTGTCATGCCAATTTAAATTGGAGTGGTTTAATATGCTGCATGTGTTAGAAATATTCCACAACCCTAACCTTATCAAACATAACATAACACAGCACAACGCAACACAACACAACACAACACAACACAACACAACACAACACAACATGAAAAAACATTGATTTGTAGTGTTGTAGTTGGTCCTTCCCATTACAATGTAATTACAGACGAGTCACCAGGTCATGAGGTCATCAGTAGTTGTCACTGCAGTTACAATGTTACTACAAATAAGTAAATCCACTAAACAGATAGTTGCTATAATAGTTCAGACACTGTATAATATAGCTGTTGTTTGGATTTAGGCTTTGCAGCGGCTACAATATCAGAAGCTTCTCGACTGTCTGCAGACCGTCTGAATGAGATTTAGATATCTAGGAAGTTTTAAAAAGCTAGTTAAGTGCTATTCAGCGGCGCTGAAAGCCCGGCCATTGAGAAAGCCAAAACGAGACTATAAAGAGCGGCGCGGCGGGGGTTTGTGGAGAGGCGAAACATCGGCATTATGGCACGGATGCCATCTCTTTACCACAGAGAAAGCCCTCCCCAGATGGCAGCGGAGAATTTGTCGGCAAAAGGCTTTCAGTTTGCCACAAAAGCAATCTAATTGAGAACAAACTGTCATTGAATGAGAGGAGAGCGTGACGGGAGCGGGGGCTGCTCCGGGACGCCGTCCAGCGCCCGGGGCGGAGGGGCGACGGGGCGGGGTCTCGCCCCCCGAGCCGACCCGAGCCGGACCGGCCCGAGTCGAGTCGACCCGCGGCCCCCGGCCCCTCCGGGTCCCTCCGCTCTCTGTGACTGACACAGAGGCCGCGGCGGATAACATGCGCAGCGGCTCCGACACAAAGGCCTTTCACAAGAGACACAGTCCAAACTCAGCCGACTGTCAAGTGTGAAGGAGAGGAGAGGCTGAATAGACACAGAGACAGATAAGTGTGAGGTCCAGGGGGGAGGAGGAGGAGGAGGAGAGGAGGGGGGTGGAGGGGTGGAGGGGTGGAGGGGTGGAGGGAGGGATGGGGGGGGTAAGTGTGTGCTGCTCAAAGACGATCTGGCAAACATCCTCCTGCAGCATCACAGGGAGAGAGAGAGCGAAGGTGTTGAAATGTGAAGGTTCAGATCTGATTCACAGATTTCCACCTGATCCACTCATTCTGCTGCTGTAGTTCCCCATGATGAAAGCTACAAGTGCTTTCACTGTGGGATGTTTAGTGAAATGTGAGTGTTATATCCAGTCATGTTTTTGGATATGCTACTTCACTCTTTTCTAGTCGTATTAAACCAAAAGTGTAAATTCATCGCTCTCCTCTCATTTTTGAGAAAACTCACAGGTGGTAAAAAACAGTGAAGCATCCAGAATTCCCTTTATGGCGTCCATGAAATGTCTTCCTCCTTGGCAAATGCAAACATACCTTTTCCACTCTTATTCTTTCTAGTTTTAGCACCTGAGAGCAGAATCTTTATGTACAGATCTAAAATGAACTTGAAAAAGTTGAGCCAAAGACCTGAAATCATCAGAGTGAAACAGACACCTGTAT